>NC_073303.1:357718521-357796021 GCF_027595985.1 Sorex araneus
CTGCGCAGGGGCGGGGGGGGGGGGGGGGCCTTCAGCAGATGCCACAGTGTCCCCGGGGCTTCCGCTCTGTCTGGCTCAGCTGCTGCGAGGGGAAGGAGGAGCCCAGCACTCGCCTGCCCGAGGGCCCTGGGTGACAGTCTCTCCCCCCCCCTCTCTCCCTGTCTCTGTCCCTCTCCCTCTCTCCCCCTCCCTCCCTCTCTCCCTGCCTCTGTCCCTCTCCCTCTCTCCCCCTCCCTCCCTGTCTCTGTCCCTCTCCCTCTCTCCCCCCCTCCCTCTCTCCCTGTCTCTGTCCCTCTCCCTCTCTCCCCCTCCCTCTCTCCCTATCTCTGTCCCTCTCCCTCTCTCCCTGTCTCTGTCCCTCTCCCTCTCTCCCCCTCCCTCCCTCTCTCCCTATCTCTGTCCCTCTCCCTCTCTCCCCCTCCCTCTCTCCCTGTCTCTGTCCCTCTCCTCTCTCCCCCTCCCTCCCTGTCTCTGTCCCTCTCCCTCTCTCCCCTTCCCTCCCTCTCTCCTCTCTCTGTCCCTCTCCCTCTCTCCCCCCTCTCTCCATCTCTCCTCTCCCTCCCCTCTCTCCCTCTCCCTCCCCCTCCCTCTCTCTCTCTCTCTTCCTTCTCTCTCTTCTCAGTCTCTCTCTCTGCCCCTCTCTCCTCTCTCTGTTTCCCTCCCCTCTCTCCCCCCCCCCGTCTTCTCCTTTTCTCCTCTCTGTCTCTCTCTCTGTCTTTCTCTCTCCTCCCCTCTCCTCTCTCTCTGTCTCTCTCTCCCTTCTCTCTCTCTGTCTCTCTGTCTCTCTTTCTCTCCCTCTCTCTCTTTCCCTCGGTCTCTCGCTCTCTCCTCTCTCTCTCTGTCTCCCTCTTTTTTCCTCTCGCTCTCTCTCCTCCTCTCTCCTTCACTCCTCTCTGTCTCTGTCTCTCTCCCTCCCTCCCCCCCCTTTCTCCCCCTCCCCGTATTCTCCTGGCTGTGTCTCTAAGCCACACGCGCGAGCTGTGCTGGGTCTCGGGGGTGCGTCTCTGGCTGTGCCGGTGGGGACCGCTCGAGTTGGAGAGGAAGGAGCGTGCGACGTCAGGACCCTGCCGGGCCCGGGCTGCGGGCCAGCGAGCCTGGCTCCATATGGCCTTCCTGGGGGAGGTGACCAGAGCCCAAGCTCGGGCAGGAAGAAGCCTCGCCACCGTGCCAGCCCCCCCGCCACCCCTCCCACACTGTCCACTTGCAATCTGACACCCGCAGGCGCCCCCAAACCGTATCCGCCCTACGAACTGCCCCCCCGCCCCCACTTAGCACGCATAGCCCCCCTCCTGCTCAGAGCCTCAGACTTCGTTCAAGGGATTTGGTTCGGGGGCCACACCCACAGTGCTCAGGGGCTGCTCCCAGCTCAGTGCTCAGGGATCTCTCCTGGAGCTGCATCCTGCGTGCAAAGCCAGTGTCCAGCTCACTGGACTGGCCCAGCCTCGATGTCTGGCCACCCTCCTTCCCCCAGCACGCCTCTGTGTGCCTCGGCAGCCTCTCTGCCCGGGTGCTTCGGGGTTGGCAGGCAAAGCCCCTCGTCGCCTCCCGTTATCCATGACCCCCCCTCCCCCCCAGAGAAGAGATGCGTCAGGAGAGCGGGCGGCTGTGCCCAGCTGCTCCCTGGCATGTCCTGGCCCCCAGCAGGACAGCTCGGGTGGGGCGAGTCCTGGACGGATGACCAGTGCTGCCCTGGGTGGCCGTCCCCAGGGGCCCACACACTCGCTCGAGGTACTGCCCAGAAATGGGGCGTGTAGAGGGCCCAGAGACACCAACCAGGCGCGAGGCAGAGAGGAACGCCAGCTCCCCGCACCGTGGCCTCCGGCCGCTTCAGACAGGGCCCTGCTGTGGCTCACTGATTGGCTGCTGGAGCCGCCAGTAAGACTTAGAGACCGGGGCCCGAGAGACAGTCCAGCGGGGAGGGCGCTTGCCTCGTCTGGGGCAGACCTGGGTTCGATCCCCGGCATCCCATATGGCCCCCTGAGCGCAGAGCCAGGAGGAAGCCCTGGGCGTCTCTCACCACCCGCTAGCGGCCCGAAACAGAGGCAGAGAGCGGGTCACAGCCACGTGTGCAGAGCGGCAGGGGGCGCCCTTCCTTGCAGGGGAGGGGCCACGCCTGGCCACGCCCAGAGCTGACTCCTGACTCTGTGCTCAGGGCTCACCGCTGGCAGTTCTCCGGGGTCAAGCCGGGCCAGCCCCTCGAAAGGCAAGCACGTGACCCTCTGTCCTGCATCTAACCCCACCCCCAAGGGGCCCCTACACGCCAGATGACCCCTGTCCAGGGACGGAGGAGGCCAGGCACGGCCGGGACACTGTCTGCCCTTCTCTAATCCCCGGCTTCTTTCCCACCGTGTGGCGGCAGGAGGCCGGACAGGGGCCTGGGTCAGCTGTGTCCACCCGGATGGTCAGAGGCCCAGCTTTGCCCCTGGCTGGCCCGTGCGGTCACCGAAGGCCCGGTGTCCCCGGAAGCCTGGGCAGTGGGTCCCCCGAAACCTGCTTCTGCCCCGTGGTCTGTGGCTGGGACATCCCGTGAGTCCCCCCTGCACCCCTCAGAGCCGGTCCGATCGACGTGAGCCCTCTGGGTTCATCTTCTGATGGGCTGGAGGGGCCCATGGGCAGTGTTAGCGGGGTCCGAATGGAGCGGCGGAGAGGGGCCGGCCCCCATCAGGAGGCCAGGAGAGCCCTCCCTGGGCCTGAGGAGCCCTGGGGGACGCAAAGGGCCTGTCTCAGAGGTGGGGCATCCCTGCCCATGGCCTTCACCCCGGTTGCTGGACTGGCCGGTCCATCTTCCGGGGCTCTTCCGACACAAAGCGTGGCTGCTTACAGGCTGTGGACAGGGGTCCCGGGGCAGGCATGGCCACTTCCGGGGCTTGGACTTCCAAGAGGGCAGCTGGCAGGGCCCGGAGTCGGAGTTGGAGCACCTCGCCGTAAGCAGGGAGGAGTCCGGAGTTCCCGGGAGCCTGTGGTGGATCCTTCCGTTTTGGGTGCGTGGGAGGGGGCCATGCAATAGACACGTGACAGCTCACGGAACGCTCAGAACCTTGATTCAGCGTCCCCCGAGGGGCAGCAACGCCCCATTCGCCAGGAAGAGCCTGGCCCTGATGCACACCGGCCCCGTGGGCACGGGAGCATGATTGGAACTCAGGTCTGACTCCAGGAGTCAGGTTCCCGCCGGCCACGGCAGAGTCCCCACCCGGCCACGGCTGGTTCCTGTCCTGGCCACAGCTGGCTCCCGTCCTGGCCACGGCCAGCTCTGCCCAGTGACCGCTGTCGCCTGCTCTTCAGAATCAGGCAGTTCAAGGCCACACACTCCCGCCTCAGCCTTCATCATTCCCGCCTGGTGCTTCGGTGGTTTTGACCACGCCGCAACTTGAAATTATTTCATTCTTCGCCCAGGATTTAATTTTTGCCCACAATGGACTGTTGGCTCCAGGCAGGAAGCATCGAGGACGCTCCTGCTTAAAGGCCCGTCTGGGGGCCGGGGAGAGAGCTTGGAGGGCGGGGACAGTCCATAGGGCCAGGGTCGGTCCCCGGATGCTCGGGCCCCCGG
This sequence comes from Sorex araneus, assembly GCF_027595985.1. Taxonomy (NCBI): domain Eukaryota; kingdom Metazoa; phylum Chordata; class Mammalia; order Eulipotyphla; family Soricidae; genus Sorex; species Sorex araneus. The sequence continues at coordinate 357,722,069 of NC_073303.1, forward strand.
GCACCTACACACAGGAGCATGCTGGGAGTAGCCCCTGAGCACTGCCGGGTGGGCCCCTCCCCCAGCCAGAAATAAAAGGACAAAAGAAGGAGCCAGAGATGGGGCAGTGGCCGGCGTGCCTGGCCAGCACCTAGTCCAGTCCCCAGCAGTGCTCGTTCCCTGGGTACCACTGAAGCATCCCCCGGCACAGGGCCAGACGGACCCCAACACCAAACCCGAAAAGGAAAGAAGTGAGTCCACCTCTGCTCCCCAGGGTTCAGGACACCCCAGCAGCCCACTGCTTGCGGAAGTTTCCAGAGCTTCTGGAACGCTCATGGGTATTGTCGTTTAGAAACAAATGAGGAAAATTGCTAAAACAAACCAGTTGGGTTTTTGTTTGTTTTGTGTTTTTGCTTTTTGGGTCACACCAGCGATGCACAGGGGTTACTCCTGGCTCATGCACTCAGGAATCATTCCTGGCAGTGCTCAGGGGACCATATGGGATACATTTTAAGGAGACACTCAAATTCAAGAAATTCAAAAGGCAGGTCACAAAATCAGTCTTCTGCTTTTGTTTCTTTAGATGCTTTGTATAGTCAAATCTTAGCTTATGGGATAATTTATCACCAGTGCCAACAGGATGGTAATGGGTCACTTTGAGATTTAATTTCTTTCTTCCATTCTCTCCCTCCCTCCCTCCCTCCCTCCCTCCTTCCTTCCTTCCTTCCTTCCTTCCTTCCTCCCTCTCTCCCTCCTCCCCTCCCTCCCTCTCTTCTTCCTTCTTCCTTCCTTCCTTCCTTCCTTCCTTCCTTCCTTCCTTCCTTCCTTCCTTCCTTCCTTCCTCCCTCCCTCCCTCCCTCTCTTCTTCCTTCTCTTCCTTCCTTCCTTCCTTCCTTCCTTCCTTCCTTCCTTCCTTCCTTCCTTCCTTCCTTCCTTCCTTCCTTCCTTCCTTCCTTCCCTTCCTTCCTTCCCTTCTTGGCTTTGGGTCAGACCCTGCAGTGCTCAGGGATTGGATGTTAGGGCTTAAACCTGAGTCTGCCACATGCAAGGCAAGTGCCCTACCCTCTGTTATCTCTCCCACCCAATTTATTTATTTTTCCAATCTTTATCATTATTTCTTATGTTTGAGACTTTATTTAAACATGACTTACAGAGTTCTTCATTAGACGTTTATTGCAGGGATCCAGTGTTCCAACACCAACCCCCCCCCCACCTTAGCAGTCACAAAATAGCAGACTTTATGCTCTTTGTTGCAACATATATCTCATAACATAGTTGCCGAAGTCATTGTCTGAGGACCTACTGAGTTGTTGGTGCTGGCTGAGCCGTGGGTGTTACTGTTTCAGGCTCGGGGCTTCCTGGGAGCCCACAATGTTCCCATCTAATTTGCTGGGCTCCTGCTGGGCTTTCGGTGCTGTGGAATCAGGTGTCGCTCGGCTGTGTCTGCCGTTTGACTGGGACCCTTCTAAAACCCTGGTGTCCTTCGGGACTGGCGGTGGGGCTGTGAGGCCGGGCTGTCTGTGTGCCGAGGACGCAGAGAAGGTGGGCTCTGGGCCTCGTGGCAGGGCAGGGGCCCGGCCCGACCCATCCCGAGAATGGCGGAGATCTGGGCCAGAGTCAAGCTCACCTGCATGATTCGGCGACAGCGAGATTAGTCCTTTTCTTTTAAACATCCAGTTCTGACAGAATTTCAGAGTTGCAGAAAAATTGATAGAATTCTGCACAGAATCTGTGTGCCCTTGACCCAGATTCTTTAAGCAGGAACTTTTACTCCATTTGCTCTGTGTTTGTGTGTGTGCGTGTGTGTGCATGTGTGTGTATGTGTGCATGTGTGTATGTGTGTGTGCGCATGTGTGTGTGCGCATGTATGTGTATGTGTGCATGCGCGTGTGTGTATGCGTGTATGTGTATATGTGTGCGTGCGCATGTGTGTGCATGTATGTGTATGCGTGCGTGCGCATGTGTGTATGTGTATGTGCATGTGTGTATGTGTGCGTGCGCATGTGTGTGTGCATGTGTGTGTGCGTGTGCATGTGTGCGTGCGCATGTGTGTGTGCACTGGTGTGTGTGCATGTGCATGTGTGTATGTGTGCATGTTGTGCACACACGTGTCCTATATGCCTTTTTCCCCTGATGGTTTGGTGAGTGAACCATTTGAGTGCCGAACACTTCACAGGGTGTTTCTCTACAACCGAGACCCCCTGCCCTCTCCCCACCACAGTGGTCCAGACTGGATCGTGTCCTCCAGGGCCTGCGGTGACTGAGAGCACAGTTCCATCCCCATCCCATCCCTTCCGTTCCCGTGACCCTGGGGAAAGCCCCCACCCGGACACATCTCAGGAGACTGATTTCTGAAAGCGCGACACCTTAGGGGCCGGGAGAGAGTGCGGCGGGGAACGCTCTGGCCTCATGCAGCCCTGGCCCCGAGTCTGATTCCCAGAGCACAGCCGGGAGGGACCCCTGAGCACAGAGCCAGGAGGGAGCCCCGGGCACCACCGGGTGTGGCCCAAACAAACACACGTGTGCGCGAGGACCTTCGTCCGGGGCTTCACTAGGATGTTGCCACCACTCAGAGTCGCGGGGTCCTGGGGGATTCTGTGAGCTCCGTGCATCGTATCAGAGGGCCACGCCAACCTGGCATTTGGTGAAGGGGGGCCTGCCGGGCCTGCCCACCGAGTCATGCCTACCCCTCTGTCATGGAGGAGCCACTTCGGGGACACCTGAGACTCCTCCCACACGCTCTTCCCTCCAGCTCGCCCCATCTCGCCCCCACGGACGCTCCTTGCCCGAGACAGTTACTTTGATGGTGGGTGACAAGTGATTTTCTGCTTCCGTCACTCCTGTGGAGGGTCCCAGCCAGCTCTCGCTGGCAAGGACGAGGTGACGGTTAGATTGTGTGCCCTGAGCGTGCTTGGGGGCCCCGAGAGTCACCCTCAGGCTCTGACTACATGCTCGGGCCCAGGCCCCCCTTGCAGTCTGAAGATTCCAGGCCAGCGATCCACCTGCAGGGCATCGTGTCCCCTGTGTTGGGGTTGGGCCCGGCTGCTGGGGGGCTGCCGAGCGTTTCTCCCGAGACCCCCCCATCCTGTTCCCGCCCTTGTGAGCAGCAGGGCCCACGGGAGGACGCTGCCCAGCTGACACGTTTCCCACTGGGAAACTTCGAGTCTGGGGACAGCGGGCCTCAGGGTCAGCTGACCTGGGGTGAGGCAGCTGTCCCGGGAGGCGGCCAGGGTTTGCCAGGAGATGGTGGGCAACTGGAGAGACCGCCACCCCAGCCCCACACCCCCTTCCCGTGCCCGCCCACCCTTGTCTGTGGCCCCCTGAGCTCTGCCAGGAGTTTTTGCTTGGGGGGCTAACCAGCAGCTGAGGCCCCTCGCCTGGTTTCTCAAGCTGTCTCTGCCCCATACCGTCTCTAGAGCTCTGCGTAGACCCCAGGGACCTCCTGGAAGAGGGGTATTTGCCGCCTGGACAAGTCAGGGGTAAGAGATGGCCACAGGTCCCTAGCAGCCCCGGGACGAGCTGAGCTCCATGTGGATGGCCCTCTTAGAGGAGTTGGCAGGGGTGCAGCTGGTGGTGCTCCCAGCACTGAAGCCGGGCTGCCTCCCTCCTGCCTCCCTGGTGTCGGCCGGGGGGCAGCTGTGGGGTGCTGGGAGAGGCCGTGGAAACCGCCCTTTCCACAAATCCTTCCGGCAGTTGTGTGCTGCGCCAAAGACATCACGGGAGGTGGCGCCCAAGGCTTGGGGACGCCTGGGACAGTGCTCCCTTGGGATGGTGGTTGTATTTGGCGGTGAGGGCTTTGACGGTGAGAAGCTGTGTCCAAAAGTGAACCCTCCTAGGCCAGAGTGGAGCAAAAGCCGGAGGTGGCACGGCCTGGATTTTTTTTTGCTTCTGCCCCCAGCCTCGGTTTCCTTACCTGGTCTCACCTCACTGCCGCTGACGTACGTAATCAGGGTCAACACTAACTCGGTGTTTCAGTCACTAACTTGGCGTTGCAGCTTTACAACTAACACGGGCAGGGGCCGGAGCGATGGTCCAGCAGGGAGGGCACTTGCCTTGCACGTGGCCGACCCAGGTTCGATCCTCGGCATCTCCTATGGTCCCCCCAATCCCTGCCAGGAGTAACTCCTGAGTGCAGAGCCAGGAGTGACCCCTGAGCATGGGTGGGTGCGACCCAAAAGCCAATATAACACTAACAATAATAAATAATGATAAGTTTCAGTGAGAGACGTTCCTGGTGCCCGCTCGAACAAAAGTTTTCATAAAATAAAAGCAAGGGTAACTCCTAGGCTCAGTGAAAGTGGGATGAGGCATGAGCCCAGGGAACTTCCAGGGGGCGGGTGGCCCCGGAACTTTAGCAGCGAGGTGACGGCAGTTTCACCCACGGAGGTGCCATTCGGTGTCATTTGCCCCTGAAATTCTGGCCAGTCATATGTGACTCGGAACAAGACGCAGAGACTCGGGAAGAGAGTGGCCTGTGCCGTGAACTACCACACTCACTGCCTCTGGGCTTGAGCCCGCCCGGGTCACAGGCGCTGGGGGGGGGGTGGCTCGCCCCGCCAGCCAGCCACACCTCCCCGGGCCCCCGTCGGAAAAGCGGGCGGGGGAGGCGGCGTGGCCTGATCTGTCTCCCGGGCCCGGATTCCCAGGACTGAGCCAGGACCGGGCACACCCTGGCCGAGACTGTCCCACCCGCCCCCAGCGAGCGAGCGAGCCTGGAGCAGGGGGAGGCCCAGCCTCCCCGGGGCTGCGTGGACGGGCCCCAGAGGCCGCAGGGCGGGGCCGGCCGGAAGGGCGAGGCTTCTCTTGGCAGCTCAGGCTGGCTCACCCCTGACCTCACGCTGCCGGGAAGGCACCGGGCCCGGGTTCTTGGAATGCCCGCGGCCGCCCAGGGCGGAAAGAGCATCTCCCGTCGGTGCCACCCCGGCAGCCCAGGCTGGGCTGCTTCGTGCCGCCCCTCCGCCCAGCCAGGAGAGCAGAGGGCCAGGGACCCCTCCCCACCAAGGGGGCGCCGCCGGGAGCATCACGTGCGCCCCCCTTGCTCCTGGACACGCTGCAGGCGCTGCTCAGAGAACTGGTGCCGGCAGAGGCAGGCATGGGGGCGCCTGCCCTCGGGAGTGGGGCTGGGAAGACCCCCTGGAGGCGCCTCGTCTGCTCCACCCCACTCAGAGCCTCTTCTTACACCCCCCCAGAGAAGGGAATTTGCCTGCGGCCCGTGGCGGGGGCTGCACCCGTGTCTGAACTCGCCGGGGCACTGCCAGGACCCCCAAGTGCCCGCGCCCACCCGCAGGACGAAGCAGGAGGGGGCAGAAGGCTGGAAATGGGTCTCCCCAGACGCACTGAGCCCACATTTCCGAAGCCCCATCCAGACCCTCCCAGCCAGGGACCCCCACATCCCCCTACTCTCCCCCCCACCCCAGGCTCCGGCCAGGCCTGTGGTGGGTCGGGGTCTCCATCACTCGCCCCCCGGCTCAGACAGGGGCGCCTGGTGCTTGCAGCTGCTCACCAAGTTCAGACCCCCTCCCTGGAGCCCCCTTAAGCCTCCCAGGGCCAGCAGGGGAGCTAGACTCAGACCCCGTCCAGGGGAATGGCAAGTGGCCCCTGGGCCAGAGGGGACAGAGCCTGCCGCGTGCCTGTCCCTGGCCATGGGGCTGCGCCTGGCCCTCCAGGTGGACTTGAAGCTCGACCAGTCCAGGCTGCGTCGACCTCCCCAGTGCATCCCTGCCAACTGCCCCTCACCGCCAGGCCCTGGGGCCCCCAGCAGAGAGCCCCCCTCTGGCCCCTCGAGGAGAATCGGGTGCTTTTAAGGGCAGACAGGGACATTCATGGGCCTCCTGCTGTAACCACATTAGGGGCCGGGGGGGACACGGAAGGGGCTTCCCCAGGGGCATAAGGCCGCTTTGAGTCCCACATGGGGTTCAGGAAGGGGGTCCGAGCCATCCCAAGGACCGCCCCAGCCGGGTACCTTCACTGCCGCCCGCACTGCCCAGGGGACCACGGGCACAGGCCACCCGGGGCGCCGTGGGTGAGGCCCAGCTGGGCGGGGTCCCGGCACACACTGTCTCCAGCCCTACCCTCGCCTGCTCGACCCCTGAGGGGGTTTCTCCGCTGCCTGGTCCCTCCCATCAAAGGGCAGCGCCGGGCCCGGGCTCCCGAGCGCCCAGCCTGGCAGTGGGGTCTGTGCCCGCTCCGGGTGTTGGGTGCTGGGTGCTGGGTGTTGAATTACTCCCTCCTCGACTCTGAACCTGCAGAGAGAGCTGCGAGCCGGCCAGGTGCAGGGCGGGGGTCCGGCCATCTGTCAGGGACCAGGCTCGGGGACAGCAGCTGGGAGGCTGGGCTGCCCCGTCCGCCCAGGACCACTAAGATAAATCGTTACCCAGTGGCGACTCGTCCTGTGTAGCTCCGGCGGTAGCTTCCACCCGAAGCTCGGGTGGGCCTTGGCGGGGGAGCGGGGCACCGTCTCTGAAGCCGGCTTCCTCGGGGGTGAGATGTCCTGCTGTGACTTGGGCGCACCACGTGGGCTCCCCCCCCCCGCCCCCAACACACAGAGCAGAGACCCACAGAGGTGAGGGGACCAGGCGACCAGCCCCCTGGACTTTGCACAGGCTCAGCGGGGGGCAGTCACACGGCAAGAAGGAGCCGCCAGCGGCGGGAAGGGGTTTCTCTCCTGCCCCGCAGCCCTGACCAGAGAGGGGGGCTGAGCCCATCCTCCGGGAGGGGGAAAGGCCGGGGCAAGGCCCTTCTGCTCCTCCTCCTTACCCCGCCCGCCACCCTGCAGACCCCAGAGAGGAGCCAGCAGCAGCCCCCAAGGCCCTGGCTGCTCCTGCTCCCGCCCCAGGCCGGGTGAGGTGAGCGGGGCTGGAGACGGACAGACAGACAGACAGACAGACAGGACTGGACGGGGCGGGACCAGGGGCTCCCGGGAAGCCAGAATCTTTGCCCTGCCTGAAAGCGGGAAATAGGACCCGGCGGAGTTCCCAAGCCGCCCGCCCTAGGAATCCAGCTCGCAGAGAGTTCGAAGCAGACCTACAAATTATGTGGTCAAGCGCAGGCCCCCAGAGCACCAGAAACCCAGGAGCCAGCGAGTATCGGCTCGGGAACCGTTATGAAATAAGAAACCAGCAGAGGGATGTTTGTCTGCCCTTGGCCTGCCATGACAACCTTTTCTTTTAGGGAAAAAAGTCCAAAGTAATTTTGCCAACTTCCATCTCCCCAAATGCAGCTGTGGTGTTCTGAGGTCCTTCCTTCCCTCTCTCTCTCTCTCTCTCTCTCTCTCTCTCTCTCTCTCTCTCCTCTCTCTCTCTTCCTCTTTATTTCTTCCTTCCTTCCTTTCTTTCTTTCTTTCTTTCTTTCTCTCTCTTTCTTTCTCTCTTTCTTTTTTCTTTCTTTCTCTCTTTTTTCTTTCTTTCTTTCTTTCTGTTTCTTTTTCTTTTTTCTTTTTTTCTTTCTTTCTTTCTCTCTTTTTCTTTCTTTCTTCCTTTCTTTCTTTCTTCCTTTCTTCCTTCCTTCCATTCTTTCTTTCTTTCTCTCTTTCTTTCTCTCTTTTTTCTTTCTTTCTCTCTTTTTTCTTTCTTTCTTTCTTTCTGTTTCTTTTTCTTTTTTCTTTCTTTCTCTCTTTCTGTTTCTTCTTTCTTTCTTTCTCTCTCTTTCTTCCTTCCTTCCTTCCTTCCTTTCTTTCTCTTCTTTCTTTCTTTCCTTTCTTTTTCTTTCTTCTCTTTCTTTCTTTCTTTCTTTCTTTCTTTCTTTCTTTCTTTCTTTCTTTCTTTCTTTCTTTCTTTCTTTCTTTCTTTCTTTCTCTCTTTCTTTCTTAACAAAAAGCGCGAGTGAACCAAGACATCTGATCTCAGAGCCCACAGAAGGAAGAAGGAAGTAAATGAGCGATGGAAAAAAGCCCGCTGACAATTTCCATTCTCAGAAGGAAAGAGAAGGGGAGAGAATTCTTCCCCTCAGCAGGCGTTACCAGCTGTGCAAATGGAATATTAATCTTCTTCCTGGCACCCCCGCCGGGGAGCACCTCCCCAGAGACCCGAGGCTGAGGAGCAGGCTGGGGACTGTTCTGTGCCCGGTGGCTGCTCCAAACTGTGTCCCAGGGGTGGCGCAGGCCCCAAGCACCTCCCCGGTCCCCTGGGGTCTGTGAATGGCCGGAGAGCGGGGAAGCCGGGTCGGGGTGGGGGGACACCGGTGCTGCGGGCTGCAGCCCAGGCCCCGCCCCTCAGAATCTTCCCCCGGCAGAGGACGGAGGGACGGAGGGGGGAGGGTACTTCTCAGTCTGTCTCAGTGTTGTGTGTTCCGGGACAGCGGGGCAGTGAGGGGCCGACATCGAGGACATGCAGGAAGTGGGCCGGGGGGGTGGGGCGTGGGGGTCCCTCTGGCGTCTCGCCAGGCCCAAACATGACCCTGCCTGCCTGGCCCAGTTTGCCAAGCAGAGTGTCCCCCAGCGCCCCGAGCACTGCTTGGAGGGTCCCCTTCCCCAAAACTCAGGAACAGATGAGGGACGCTGGGGCGGTGGGTGGTGGGCAAGGCCAGGCCCCCAGTGCCCACTGTCCCGCGTGTCCCTGGCCGCTCTCTGCCCCATGTACTTGTCTGTTGGTGCGGGAGTGGTTTTCCTGTGCTCGTGGCTTCTTGGGAATCGCGTGCGAGATTTGCAGGCAAGACTCGGAAGCGTCAGAAGTTGGAGTTGATTGTGGGGATCCGGATCCCCCCTCCCCCCAACACGGGGCCCAGGCCTCTCCTTTCGCCCCTGCACGAGGCGCCTCGCCCTGGCCCTGGCCCTCTACTGGCTCCAGTGTCCCCTGCTTGGCCCCCGGGGTCTGCTTTCCTCGGCCGGGATCTCTGGGGGGCCTGACCCCAGGGGTTCCCGGCGTCTGTCTTCGTTTCCCTCGGTGTCGGGCTGAGGTTCCTGTGCTCTGGGCCTGGGGCTGGAGCCCAGTGCTCCCCGGCTTCCCAGCTTCCCCTGCGTCTCCCGCTGTGGCCGCCCGTGTGGGGGCAGGACCCTCGCTGGCCTGCGACTGTCCCGGGCTAGGAGGCCTGTCGGGAGGGGAGAGCCTGGCGGGGGCCTTTCTTACTGCTGCCCCCCGTTCTCAGCTCTGACTGGATTGCCTTCCGGATCGAAGCCCACCGACTAGGCCGGCGAGCCGCCTTCCAGCGTCACTGTGGCGTCACCTGCCGAGGCTGGGGTGGCTTCTCTCTGCTGCGGTCAGGAGCGGGGACCTCCAGCCCAGCAGCCACGGCCCACCCCACGCCCCCCGAGCCAGCACCCCCGCCATTCCCTCAGAGCTGGTCGCTAGCCCGGCCTGGGCCCCCACGGGGAATGCGGCATCTCACTGCAGGGGGTGGCTGGGTCACGGGGTGGGCCTGGCCAGAGGGGAGCCAGGGCCCATGAGGGACAGCCGGACGCCCCTCATCCTGGAAGCGGGAAGGAAGGGGGAGCAGCCGGAGGAAGGGGCTCCGAGCCAGGCCTGAGCAGAGGAGAGAGGAGAGGGGCCTGTCCCCCCCCCACACACACTGGCCTTGGGTACTCCTGGCACTGGGGCCCTGGGGGGGCCGGGGAGTGCCCGTCTCCTCTGCCCTCCAACCCCCGACCCGCACTGCCCACCTCGAGTCCATTAGCCTCGAGACGTGGAGGATAGAACCCCACGCATGTGAGTCTGTGACCTCCCGTGGGAGCTGCGCCAACAAGGGCTTTTCTCTCGTGGTCTCTCGTGGCTTCTCTCTCGTGGCTTCTCTCTTGGAGCTTCTCCCCCATGGCTTCTCTTGTGGTCTCTCTCTTGTTTTTTTTGCTTTTTGATTCTTTGGTCACACCCGGCGATGCACAGGAGTTACTCCTGGCTCATGCACTCAGGAATCACTCCTGGCGGTGCTCAGGGGACCATATGGGATGCTGGGAATCGAACCAGGGTCGGCCGCGTGCAAGGCAAATGCCCTACCCGCTGTGCTATGGCTCCAGCTCCTCGTGGTCTCTCTCTTAGCTTCTCTCCCATGGCTCTTCTCTCGTGGCTTCTTTGTGGCACCCGTGGCATCAACACATGATTCTGCCCCATTCTCAGCCTGCGTCCTTCAGTACCTTGGGCTCCGACTGGCCTCGTCGAAGTGGCCGATTTCCTCCTGCAGGTGGAGACAGCTTCCTCTGGCTCCTTGCTCCTGGGGGAGGATGTTGGTGGGGAGAGGGAAATCCCTGCCGCAGCAAGTGGGAAGTGGGGAGTCGGGCTCGAGACAGATGCTGGGAACGGCCGTCCTTGGGGGCCGTTCCCCGGCCAGAACTGCAGGCGCCACTGAGATTCTAAATAAGGATGACAGAAGTTGTGAAAAATCGGGCATTATCTGCCAGGGAATTTCCGAGTTTCTTCTCTGGCCTTAACGAATTACTCACGCTCACAAGACAAAGAGGGGGAGGAAGGGCCCGTGGTGGACCTCACCGAAAGGGGGAAGAAACGGAGGATTCTGGCCCGAGGGATGCTCGGAGGCTGAGAGCCTGCTTTGCCGCAGGAGCCCGTGGTTCTGTTCCACCCACCCCGCCCTGCAGGTGTGACCCCCCCAACCCCAGCGGGAGGAGCCTCCAAGTGTGCACAGTGTGGCCCCAAAACCAAAACAAGAGGCAGAGGAAACGAGTAAAGGGACCCCAGGAAGGTGAAGAGGAGGAAGCTGGCTGGCAGCCCAGTGGCAAACGGGACCTTCTGGCCCCAGAGACCCGGGCTCTGTGCTGAAGATGCCTCAGCCCAGAAACACTTCAGGGGTTACTCCTGGCCCTGTAGCACTGTCGTCCTGTTGCTCATCCATTTGCTCGAGTGGGCACCAGTAATGTCTCCATTGTGAGACTTGTTGTTACTGTTTTTGGCATATCAAATACGCCACGGGGAGCTTGCCAGGCTCTGCCTTCCGGGTGGGATACTTTCGGTAGCTTGCCAGGCTCTCTGAGAGGGGCAGAGGAATCGAACCCGGGTCAGCTGTGTGCAAGGCAAACACCCTACCCACTATCCTGTCACTCTAGCCCTAGAACTACTTTTATTTGCGAAGTCTTGGGGCCAGAGAGATGTATACTTACTTACCTCGCATGTGACCAACCCGACGTTCTATTATGCCCAGTGGGTCCACGTTGGTCCCCCGAGTGCTTCCAGAAGTGACCCCCAAACACTGTGCCACAAGCGTCCCTGAACAACGCCAGGTGTGGCCCAAAATAGAAAAAAAAATTTAAATCGTAAATAGAAACCCTGTTTACAGAGACAGTCACAGTTTGAGGTACTATAGGGGAGGGGGTTCCACAAATTAGGGGGCAGGGGGACACCCAATCCAGTCCCTCACACGTTCTTCAAGCATATTGGTGCATTTGAGGGTAAAATACCAAAGGACAGAAAAAAAAACCAAAATGAAAGCTCTCGAACAAATGACAGCAGCTTCGTCGTGCTGAAGAGCCCTTGTCACACGCGCTGTGCCATTACTCAAGCCAGTCTGGGGAGCTGGCGCGAGTCTCTCCCACGCCTGCTGGGTGGACAGCAGGTTTGCTGGACCCTCCACCGTGGCTTTGGAATTTTGTTCCAGGCGGGTGTTTCGGTGGGTCGGGCATTCTAATGAGGGAATAAAAGACTTATTTGAGGGTGAAGACATAGGACAGTGGGGGTGGCACTTGATTTGCTCACAGCCGACTCCGGTGTGACCCCCGGCATCACATCTGCGCCCTTGCCTCCAGGATTGACCCCTGAGCACAGGCGGCTGTGGCCCCAACGCTAAACAAAACAGAAGTCTTATTTTGAGTGGAGGCTTGATCCCCAGGCGGGCTCTGCTTGGCCCCCAGTGGCAGAGCTGGCCTGCGGGCGTCGAGCAAAAACCCTACCAGGGGGGCTGGAGCGATAGCACAGCGGGGAGGGCATTTGCCTTGCACGCGGCCGACCTGGGTTCGATTCTCAGCATCCCGTATGGTCCCCCGAGCACCGCCAGGAGTAATTCCTGAGTGCATGAGCTAGGAGTAACCCCTGTGCATCGCCGGGTGTGACCCAAAAAGCAAAAAAAAAAAAAAAAAAAAAAAGCCCTACCTGGCATGCCCGAGGCCCCAGGTTCGAGTCCCAGCACCGCAGCGATCTATTGGCATGAAGGAACGGGTGACGAATGTCTCTGCAAGTTCCTCCCCAGGCCCCCTGCCCACGTCTGTCTTTCCTCTTTGACTTGCAGGCGGCAGCAGAGACCCCCAGGAGGCAACAAGCCCCAGCAGCACGGTGACCACCAGCCGGGCAGCACCAAACACGGCAGGGACCACCAGAAATCCTACCAGGGGGGCTCGGCCCCCCACTCCTCAGGGCGGCCCACCCATCACGGCTACAGCCAGAACCGCCGCTGGCACCACAGCGGCACCAAGCACCCGCCGGGGGACAAGGGGGAGCCCAGCACCCACCGCCATGCCAAAGAGACCCTCGCCCTGGACAGCCCCAAGGCCGAGGACGCCCCTGGAGACGCCGGGCCCTGCGGCCTGGAGCCGCCCCGCAGCCCCGAGGGCCTGGCTCCCGCCCCCTCTGAACGGCTGCTGCCGCCCCAGCCGGGAGCACCCGAGGCCGAGTCGAAGCGCAGAGACTGTGGGGGCCCCGAGAGACTCGGGGAGCAGCGCAGGGTCACCCTGCTGCAGTCCTCCAAGGACCGGCTGCAGCTGAGACTCCAGGACAAAGCTCCGGTAAAGGCCCCCCCTACCCGCTCCCCTCCAGAAGGGGTCCTGGGGGCGGAGTCGGCGTTAGGGGCCCGCCCCCTGCCAGCCAGCCCAGCTCCCCCAAAGTGAAGGCCCGGGAGCGGGGCGGAGGGAGAGGCAAGGACCGAGGGGGACGGAGGGGTGCAGCAGGGCCTGGTTCTGCTCGGCCGCCTGGGGAGAAGCAGGGCGGGGTGTGGGCGGGGGGGGGGGGCGGGGACACGGTTTAAGGAGGCCCTCGCTCTCGCAGCGTCCACACGCTGCCCCGCACTGCGAGGGCCTCCTAACAGCCCTGTCCCCGGCGGCCAGGAACGCGTGGCTGGCACGTCCCGGTGCCCAGCTGGCACCCGGCACCACAGGACCTTCTGGGCACTGCGGGTTGGCACTGAGGCCCCTGAGCACTGCCAGGTGGGCCCTGCCACCGCGGGCCCTGAATCCACCCACGCTGATGGGCTCTCGCGGTGAAGCGTCGGGCGCAGTTAGCCATGCGGTGCCCAGGAGTGAGGCTGGCACCCCCCCAGGCCTGCCTGGGAAGCCCCCATAAGCTGGCCCCTGGAGACCCCCCCCCGAAGGTTATTGAACCAGTCATTTCCGGCTCCACCCACAGGGGGTGCAATGCGGACTTCCGAGTCCAGCAGGTTGGTCACGCCTCCTGCTGCCTGGCCCAGGCGAGGTGACCTCGGGCCAGTGCCCTGATGTCTCTGAGCCACAGTCTTCACACCTGTAAAATGGGTGTGGGAAGGCTGGGGAGAAGCCCAGCAGGCTGGAAAGCACAGATGTTACATGCAAGAGGACGGCCGTTGGGCTACTCCTGGCTGGATGCTCAGGGAAAACTCCTGGCTCTGTGCTCAGGGCTTGCTTCTGGCTCTGTGCTCAGGGCTTGCTCTGGCTCTGTGCTCAGGGATCACTCCTGGCTCTGGGCTCAGGGCTCACTTTTGGCTCAGTGCTCAGGGCTCACTTTTGGCTCAGTGCTCAGGGAAAACTCCTGGCTCTGAGCTCAGGGAAAACTCCTAGCTCTTGCTCAGGGAAAACTCCTGGCTCTGTGCTCCAGGCTCGCTCCTGGTGGGCTCAGGGAACCACACCTAAGTGGTGCCCAGAATTAAGCCCCGCAAAGCAAACTCTGTACTGTCTGTCCAGTTTCGGTACATTTCCTTCCTCCCAGTCTGGTCCCAGTCTCAGTCAGGAGCAAAGAGGTTGCATTGGTCAGCAACCTCCCCCCACGCCCCACCCCCAAAGTGCAGGCTCCTGGGCCCCGGGAGGATTCCTGGAGTGACACGGTGTCCTTAGGACCGGGAGCCCGAGCCAAGGGCCCTTCCCCACCCCAGGGAGCCCTTCTCGTCTGGAGGTGCCGAGGGCCCCAGACCAAGTGGCCACTCCCGGGACAGCCTGGGACCACTCAGGAGGGACCCTCTGACCCGCCTTCCTGCCCGCACTTTCTCTTCAGGCTGGTTATTCCATCTTCTCTAAGTCCCGTTCCCGCCCTCCTAGATTGAACCAGCAGACAGTGCTTGCAGGGGTCCTGGGGCAGAGCTAGAACTCTCCAGAAGGACGGGCCCAGGGCGCCACTGACCCATGAGGAGGTCAGCAGAGAGCCCAAGGGCCCGCGTCAAGGCCAGCGCTCCCGGAGGGCTGGGGCCCCGTGCTCAAGAAGATGAGGGGTCCTTGCGGGGGGCCGCGGCCCCACTCAGGCGCCCGGTGTCCCCCCAGGCCCAGGAGGACGTGAGGCTGGAGGGCAGCGCCCTGCAGCAGAGCAAGACGGACCGGCTGGCCGACATCCTCAGCAGCATGCGGGACAACAGCGGCGACGTGGACGCCAAGCTCAGCACCTTCATGGAGGAGGCCCAGAGCTCCACCGACTCCGAGGAGCGGCTGGGCGACATGGTGCGCGCCATCTACCAGAAGGCCGTGTCCGACCGCAGCTTCGCCGTCACCGCCGCCAAGCTCTGCGACAAGATGGCGCTCTTCATGGTGGAGGGGACCAAGTTCCGCAGCCTGCTTCTCAACATGCTCCAGGTAACCTCCGGCTGCTGGCCCGCCCGCCTCACACACGCACACACATACATGCACATGCACACACATGCACACACAGATACCCATGACACATGCTCACACATGCACACACATGCATGGACACGCACATGCATGCACATGCATATGCAGACACGTAACACGTGCACATATATGCAGATACACATATACATGCACACACAGACACACATGACACAAGCACACACATGCACACATACACACATACGCACAGACACACATGACATACATGCACACATGCACTCACGCACACACATACAGGCACAGACACTCACGCACATGCACACACACACATACACGCACATGCACACATATGCACACACGTACACAGACACAGACATGCACATATGACTCACATACAAGTATGCATGCACATACACTGACACATACATGCACACACACGTACTCACACACATACACACAAACATGCATGCGTGTATGTGCACAGAGGCGCCCCCACCTGCCAGAATGTTGCAGGCCGAGCCTATCTCAGGATTCTCCTAGATTCACCCTTGCCCCATTAATTACGGGAGGGAGAAAAGGGCCCCCCCAAGGCCCTGGGGTGAGTGGCCCTGTGGGCCGTGTTTGTGTCCTGCCATGGTTACAGGGCGCCATATAATTTTATAGGTTCTCAGTGTTTAACCAGCCTTTCCCTCTTTCTGTTCATGATAAGAGGCTTCGCTGGCCCTTGGCCTTCGCCAGGCTCTGGGCTTTGACCTCTCCTCCTCCTCTTTCCTCCTTCCTCCTCCTCCTCCTCCTCCTCCTCCTCTCCCCCCCACCAGC
The DNA here is from genome assembly GCF_027595985.1 of Sorex araneus. NCBI lineage: Eukaryota > Metazoa > Chordata > Mammalia > Eulipotyphla > Soricidae > Sorex > Sorex araneus. The sequence continues at coordinate 357,737,538 of NC_073303.1, forward strand.
ATGTCCCCCGTGAGGTGGCGCCATCGGGCACGGCTCTGCTAAGCTGGGTCAGAGCAGGGCAGGGCTTCCAGTGGGAAAGACTGTCCACTGCCCTCCCTGAAATCACTTCCGGGGCCAGGAGAGTCCTGGGTGGCTCTCCTTCACGCTCGGCCCCTGTGGGGCTCCTTCCGCCTCCACACCCCCCACCCCGCCGCTCCCCCGCCCCTCCTCCCCCTCCCCCATGGTGGGTCCCCTCGCGTGAGCAGGGAATGGACAAGTGCACGTTAGGTGGGGCACGGGCACCGCGCCCCTTGCCAGCCACTCTCTGCCCTGGCCCGTGACTGGTGACCTGAGGGTCAGACCAGGTATGGGGTAGCATCTGCTCAGGGAACCGTGGCCGCGAGGGGCCCTGCCCCCCAGGGAACCCTCCCCTCTGCGGACTTGGTACTTCACGGGAGTTGTCATGCAAATTGAGTTTCCGTTCAGGGCTGCGGGATGTCTGGGTGCCGGGATTGCGGCTGCAGGAGCCCCTGCCGCTGTCTAGACGCGGGGCCATCTGGAGGCCCCAGGGGGCTCTATTCAGCACCAGACCCTCCCTGCCAGCCGGGAGAGTCCCCGCTCGGTAACCCGAGCCGGCGCTGGCCAGCCCCCTGCTCCGCGGTCAGGTTCCCGTTCCTGGACGGCCCCGCGCTCCCCTGGTGACGAATTCCCGCATTACCTGAGGGATTTGCACGTCGGGCGTGTTCCTCACGGGCCGGAATGTCCCGGGGCGGGGCGGCTTGTCAGCCTCGGCCAGCCAAGCCTGGGGGAGTCGGGGACAGGACCAGCCGTGCGTGGCCGGGGCTTGGGGTTTACTTTTCTCTTTTTCCCCTGAGAAGGGCCGGGATGGGGCAGGATTTCTAGACCTCGGCTAAAGCCCACAGGGAGCCCAGCCAGGCCCCCCGCGGGACGCACCCAGCCGGCAGGGCGGCTGGCAGGGGCCCGCCCAGGGTCCAGCCGGGTCAGGCTTTCCTCTGCGCGGAGAGCCGCCCAGCCCACGGGCCTCCGGCCGAACGTCCATCCCAGGCAGGACTCAGCACACTGTCCATCCAGCACCCATGGGCACACGGGACGGGACTCAGAGAATTGCCGTGGCCCGTCCAGGGCTGGGAGAGCCCCAGGGGGCATGGAGTGCAGGAGGAAGTACGGTGAATGGGGACACAGACAGACCCCCGAGCACCACCAGGCGTGGCCCAGCCACACATGCCCCCCAAAAAAGCAGAGAGACCACCAGGAGCCATGCCCCCCACCCCGCCACCTTCCGTCCTTCCTGCCCTGACCCCCTCCCTCCTGCTCCCCTTTCCCGGCCCCCGAGTCGGCTCACCCCAGGCCCCCTCCCTCCCTCCCGCACCCCCAGCCGGCTGGTGTTGGGCACCTCTCACCTGGCCAGCGAGGGTGGCCACCGTCCCACACGTGTCCTGGCACCCGGTCTGGTGACGCTGGCAGTGGCGTGGCCAGAGTGGGAGGGGTCCCCACGCCGCCTTCCTGTCAGTCCGCTCGCTGGGGGCAGAGGGGTGGGCTACGGTGTGACGGCGGGGGGGGGTGAGGACGGGCCCCCCCTCGAGAAGGTGCTCGGGAGGCCTTGAGCTTTCCCAGCCGGGCACAGCGGCAGCGTCCCCCAGGAATCCAGGCCAGTGACCCAGAGGACCCCGATCCGCACCCCCCAGCTCCGGGGCGCCCTCGGCTCCCGAGTCCTCAGTGAGTCCTCCCGCCTCGATGTGACCCTTCTTTCTCCCTGTGCTGTAAGGGTTTGGGTTTGAGACCAAACCCCGCCATGCTCAGGGCTCACTCCTGGCCGGGCTCAGGGGACCAGCTGGGGTGCCGGGGATCAAACCTGTGCCAGCCACATGCAAGGCCAGTGCCCTACCCACTTCCTCTCCAGCCCATTTTTGGGGTGTTTTATTTATTTTTTTTTTTTGAGTTTTGTTTTTGGATGCTCATGCTTCCGAGTTGCAAGTCAGTGGGTGGCTGGTGGGTCGTAAGCATTGGAACAGTAGTGCCAGAGGGTAAACTGAGGCATGGATGGTGTCGTTGTTGGCGGCTCAAGCAGTGTGGCTGGCTGTTCACAGCAGGGTAAACTGAGGCGAGGTCTTTCTTGGTGTGATTTCCCACGTGGGGATCCAGCCCTAGAAAGCCGAGTTTAGGGCATGGCTGGGCCTCAGCTTTGGCCGCCTGCTGAGCTCCTGAGGGAAGCAACTTCCCCCTGGGGCCTCAACACTCCTGACAGGAGCCTGACAGAGCCTTTGTGCAGAGCACTGCCGGAGGAGCTGGGGAAGTGATCCCAGAGCCTCCTCAGACGGCCCTGATGGCCCACATCCTTGCCCCCCATCCCGCCCCCTGACCCCGGTGTGGCGCCGTCCATCCCTTCCTGGGGCCTGGCCTCAGTTTCTCCTCTGGGCTGAGAGGAAGTTGCTTTCTCACCCTTGGCCCCGAGCTGCCCCATCTCTGTCCTCGGCACCTCTGGGCCCTGGGCGCTCGCCACGGCAGATCTGAGGGGACGGGAGGCCGCTCTCGAGCCGCATTGCCCCCCCTTGCCCCGACCAGCCCGGCCCGGCCCCAGCTAACGGGAGAGGCTCAAGATTCACCGCCTGCCTCCGCCCCCACCTGCCGCCTCGTCTCCTCAGTCAGGTCTGGGGGCTCCGGGCCCTCTCGCCGCCCTCGGACAGAGGTTTCTGACAGATGTTTCCAGGACAGCACGGGGGGCTCCCAGCGGCCACCTCAACCCTGACCCTCCCCACCACGTGCGTGGGGACAGGGGGAGACCCTGGTACCGGGACCTTCAGAACGACAGGAACTGGTGTGCCGAGCCCCCTCCACCCGCCAGGGAGGGGTGAGGCGGGCCGGGTGGGGGAGTCCTGCTGCTGTGCCGGGGGCCACATGGGGAGCCCGAGCCCCAGCCCTGAGCTGTCGCAGTGGGCGGCCGTGCTGGGCCAAGGGGTCCTGCCGCGGAGCTATGCGGAGCGAGGTATTCTTAGAGCCGGCATCAGCGTGTCTGTAACTGGACCCAGCGCGCCCTGGCAACCGTCGCCAACAACACGTCTAACACAAGGATGGATGCGATGCCTTTTTTTGGGGGGGGGGAGAACAAAAGAAAGTAAAACCCGACCTCCTCTCCTCTCTGCCGAGTCGTGAGCAGGGCCGGGCTGTCGTGGGAAAGACAGCGTAGGCTCGGGGGCCGCTGCGGGCACCGGGTTTCAGAATCCAGTGCCGTGGGGCCGGCGCCTTCCAGAAGACGGACTCGGAAGGCCGCCGCGTGGACACGCCCCCGGGGTTCTCGCGGGGCCGCCGCTCAGGGCCGAGTCTAGGGCTTTGGAGACGCAGAGGGGAGAGTGTCGGGGGGGCCCCCGGGGGGCTCTGTGTGGCGTCTGGGGGTGATTCTAACCAGGAGGGTGGGCGGGGGTGGGGTCTCCACCCGCTCTGCTCAGGGCTGCTCCTGGCACTGCTCGCGGGACCGGGGCGCCCAGCGGTGCTGGGGCTCAGACCCGGGCTCCCCGAGGGTCTCCGTCCCGAAGGCGCCCCTGGAAGTTAAAGGAGGGGACACGGGCCCAGAGCCAGTGCCCAAGGCCCAGCGTCTGCTCCCGGCCCCTCCCTGGCGCCTACCCCTTGTCCAGCCCGCAGAGGAACCGGCCAGCCACTCTCCTGGCTAACGAACCCGAGGGTTCAAGAGAATGAAAAGCCCCAAAGAGTGGCTGGGTGGAGTTCCTGCCCCCACCCCCCCCGGCCCCGGCCATGGCGAGCAGGAAGGAGGGGGCAGGCCGTGAAGCTCAGCGCTCCCACCACTGCCACGTGCGGGTGGGGGGCCGGGGCCCAGGCGGGTGCCATAGGTCACAGGTCCCACTGTGTCCAGGCTGGTCTAGAGCAGGGGTGCGGTGGGAGGGGGCCGGAGCAGCCCCTCTCCGTTATTTCCGTTCGCTGGTGGGTGATGGGCATCTCCGTTAGAGCCTGGAGGCTGGCTGGGGCACAGAGACACCCCCCGGAGACATGGGTAGACGTGACGCGTCTTCCCCAAAGTCGGGGGGCTGGGTGAGGACTTTGGGGGCAGCAGCGCCCTAACCGCTTGGCTCCCCGCCACCACCTCCATAAGTACGGAAGGGCCAGGAAACGGGGGGCTGTCGCCTGAGGGTCCCCCTCACCCCCGGGAGCTCAGAAGCCGCCCGAGGTCTAGGCTGCCCCCGCCGGCCGGCAGGAAGTTTCCGGGTGACCGCCGGCCCTCGGGTGTCCGAGGGAGCGACCCCGCTGTTCCCATGGGCTCAGCTGGCCGCTGTCCTCGCTGCCCAGGCCAGGCGGGCTGGACGCAGCCTCAGGGCCATGTGGCTCCCGCATGCTCCCTCCCCCCACCACCACCAGAGGACCCACGTCCTGCGGGGGCTGGTGCCTGCTGGGACCACCCAGAGCACAGCGGCCGGGGTCCAGGCCCTCTTGCCTACGTGCCACCAGCTTCGGAGTCAGTGATCTCGCCTTTCTGTTTTTCTAATTTGGGGGGGTTGGGGAGGGTGGGTGCGCACCCAGGGGTCCTGGGGCTTGTAGGGCACACCCAGTGGTCCCGGGGCTCGCCCCCGATGGTGTGGGGCCTCCTGTCGGCAAAGCCTGCGTGAGCCTGTCGAACCCTCCCGCCCTGTGGGTGTCTTTCTTCCGAGGCTCCTTTCTGGTTTTGTTTGTTTTAATGATGGTTTTACCGTCCCGGCACTGAGATGTACAGATGTGTCCAGAGTAGAGTTCGAGGTGTCCAGTGCTCAGCACTGGCCTCACGACCGGTGTCCACTTCCCTCCCGCAGTGTCCCAGGCTTTCTCCCGTCCCCCCTTGGCCTCCCGGAGAGGCACGTTTTCCGGGAGGGTTGCTGTGGTTTGGGCCCCCCGCTTCCGGAAGGCTCCGCTACAGCTCAGACCCACACCCACCTCCTCTTCTTCTTCTTTTTTTTTTAATTGGCTTTATTATCACTCTGGACTAGAGCGATAGCACAGCGGGTAGGGCGTTTGCCTTGCACGCAGCCGACCCAGGTTCGATTCCGCCGTCCGTCTCAGAGAGCCCAGCAAGAGAGTATCCCGAGAGTATCCCACTCGCACGGCAGAGCCTGGCAAGCTCCCCGTGGCATGTGCGATATGCCAAAAACAGTAACGAGTCTCACAATGGAGACGTTACTGGTGCCCACTCGAGCAAATCGATGATGACCCACAGGATGGCCGTGCTAAGACAGTGCTATTACCACTCCAGCCCCCACCCACCTCTTCTTACTCTGCAGCCCCCACCCCCATCTCCCTCCCTCCCCGCTCTCTCCATCCCGTGGTGCCCGCCCTGCTGGGACCTTCCTTTCCCAGGCCGTTATTCCCTATAGGACCGGTCAGGGAAACGGCCAGCCCCCTCGTCCCCGCACACCTCCGCCTGCTCCTCCCGGGAGGAGTCTGGTTCTGCGGACTTGGTGCCGTCGGGGCCTGCAGGCCGTGTCCGAGCTCCTGCTGCACCTGCCCAGGTCAGGGCTTAGACCCAGTTTCCCTGCTGGCCAGTGCGGGGTGGGAGAGGACAGTGGCCTCTGACAGTGTCCGAAGTCAGAGGTCCCCCCGCCCCCGAGACTTAAGGACGCGCAGGGGGAGAGAGGGAGAGCCGCCCCCAGCCCCCGTCGAAAGGTTTGGGGTGTCTCCCTCTGAAAAGAAGCCGCGGCAGCAGAAGTGAGCAGGCCCCGGGGGGCTGCCCGCCCCGGCCAGGTGGAGGCGGGTGGAGGCTGTGCCCCGGTGCCCGCTGGACTGTCACCTCTGTGTCCACACAGTGGCGGCCAGGCCAGTGCTCAGCAGGTACCGGAGGGCCAGTTCCCGGGGACATAGGGGGGCAGAGAGGCACCAAGAGGGGGTATGTGGTGCCCTCGCCCCCCCACCCCCGTTTCCCCAGGGCCGCGTCATGGCCCCTGCACCCCTCACGCCCCATCCCGGCCTGGCGTCCCTGCTAGATCCCCTGACAGACCTTGACCGGGCCCTGCCCTGCCCGAGGCCGCCGCGCCAGGCCCGGCCCCGCAGATAAGTGGGTTACCGGAGAAGGCCGGCTCAGGTGTTCCGGGCCCGGAGGGTCACCCCTGGCTGGCCGGCAGCTCGGGCCCAGCACCTCCCGGCCAGCGGGAGACAGCGGAGCCGCCCGCCGCCGGCGGGAATCCGAGCTATGCTAAGCTGGCCTCGCCCCCCTGCTCGGCCCGGCCGGCCCAGGTCCGGCGCCTCTACCTGCTGGCACGCCAGCGCCCATGGAAAAAAATCTGCCTGTGGGTTATGCAACCCTGGCTCCCCGGGGAGGCGGCCGCGGCCAGCCCGGAGCAGGGGTGGCGGAGGGTCACTCGGAGGGAAGCCGGGCCTTGAGTCACTGGCTGTCTCCATACTACGCACTCCAGTGGCCCGACACAGGGAGGGGAGCCCATGGGGCAGCCGGGCCGGGCAGGACGGAGCCGAGTGTGAGTGTGTGTGTGAGTGTGTGTGTGTGTGTGTGTGTGTGTGAGAGTGTGTGAGTGTATGTGTGAGAGTGTGTGTGAGTGTGAGTGAGTGTGTATGAGTATGTGTCAGTCTGTATGAATGTGAGTGTGTGTTTGTGTGAGTGTGTGTGAGCGTTGAGTATGTATGTGTGAGTGTGTGTATGTGTGTGTATATGTGTGAGTGTGTTTGAGTGTGTGTGTGAGTGAGTGTGTGTGAGAGTGTGTGTGAGTGTATGTATGTGTGTGTGAGTGTGTGTGACTGTGTATATATGAGTACATGTAAGTCTGTGAATGTGTGAGTGTGTGTATGAGTATGTGTGAGTGTATGAATGTGTGAGTGTGTGAGCGTATACGTGTGTGTATGTGTGAGTGTGTGTGTATGAGTGTGTATGTGTGAGTGTATATGTGTGAGTCTGTGTATGTGAGTGTATATGTGTGAGTGTGTATGTGTGAGAGTGTGTGTGTGGTCAGATACACCCAACATGAAGCAGCCGCTCAGCGCCGTTAAATGCACATCAGACAGCACCAAGAGTAGCCAACACCCACATCCATCCCCCACCCAGAATCCCCTGAGGTCTCCGAAGCTACCCCCCTGGGGAGCAGGAAGCCGCACCCCCCATGAGGGGAGCAGAGAGACTGCGGACCACCCCAGGGCCCAGGGAGGAGCCTCCGTCTAACCCTGCCAGTGGCCTTGTCACCTCCCAGCTCTCAGAGGGACAGACCTGCTCAGTCAGGAACTGCCCTTCCTGGGATGCCCCCCTCCTGCGCCCCCCACCTCAGCTCCCGCACTGTCCCACCCTTCACAGTGCCCGGCTCGGCCCAGAGTTGCCGGTGGGGCCCCACTGGGTGCACCCCGATGCCCTGGGCCACCACCCAGCAGGACGGCTCCAGAGTAGGGGGCGTGTGGGGGGGGTGGGCTGCCTCAGGGCCTTCTTGAGCACTTGTGGGGGGGGGCACAGAGCGCACGCCCTGTGGCCCCCAGAGATCAGGCACGGACCAGGGCTGGGTGGAGTCGTGCGGCTCCCGAGGGGCGGGGGTCCAGCTCCGGGAGAGACACCTGCAGCCCCCAGCCCCTGCCCGTGGCCCCTGCCTGTGGCCCCAGAGCCCTCGGCCAGCCCGGGGCCCACACCCAGCCTCCAGCCCTGCCCGGCAGCCCGGCGGCCACTTTGGACACGGCGTGACCTCTGGCTGCCCTCCGCGTGCGCTTCCGCTGAATGGGCCGAAACAGTCCTGGCCGTGCCCCGGCTGTGTCGGAGGAGCTGGCCTCTCACACCCGGGGCTTTTTCTCTCTCTGGCCCTTGAGGAATTCCCGTGCTCCAGACGCCAGCCAGGGGTGCCCGGGCCGTAGGGTCTGTGGCTGGGAGCTAAGGCACAGGGACACCCCCATGCCCTGGACCCCGGCTTGGCCGGGGCTGATTAATACAGGGCTCTGTGGGCGGGGCCAGCTCCGCCGGGGAGGGTCAGCCCCTTGGCGCTGGGCATCACGGCCCCCGGGAAGGCCGAGGGACAGAGGCGGGACTTGGCCGGACAGCGGGAAACCAAGGCAGGCGGACGCCCGGGTGTGCGGTCCTGGGTACAAGTCAGGCGTGCGCCCCAGCCTGGTGAGGGGTCTGGCAGGGACCCCGCGTTGTGTCCGTGAGCAAGCGGTGCCCCCCAGCTCACGCCTGCTTCTCCAGCCCGTATTTGCCGTTTCTCACCCTTTCAGGAGAGAAGCTCGTTTTAGTTTCTGGTTGTGTATTGGGAGGTGGGCTCACGTGACAGTGCTCAGGGCCACTGCCTGGCTCGTCCTCCTCGCACTGGGCTCTTGAGTGTCTCTCTGGCCCCAAGGCTCTGTTTTAACCCCAAGTAGAGATGTGTCCCCTCAGCGTCCTGCCAGGCTGGGGTCTGGGGTAGGGGGTCAGGGGTGCTGGGGACAGTCTGCCCGAGGCCCTGCTCATTGAGCCACCCAGCCACCCCTCTCTCTCCTCTCCCTCCCTATCTCTCTCCTCTCTCTCCTCTTCCCTCTCTCCCTCTCTCTCGCCCTCCCTCCCTCTGTCCCTCCCTTTCTCCCTCCCTCTCTCCTTCCCTCTTTCCCTCTTTGCCTCTCTCTTCTACTCTCTCTCTCTCTCTCTCTCTCTCTCTCTCTCTCTCTCTCTCCTTCCCTCTCTCTCTCTCTCTCCCTCTTTTTTTTTCTTTTTTTTTTTTTTGGGTCACACCTGGCGATGCACAGGGATTACTCCTGGCTTTGCACTCAGGAATTACTCCTGGCGGTGCTCAGGGGACCATATGGGATACTGGGATTTGAACCCGGGTTGGCCGCATGCAAGGCAAACGCCCTACCCGCTATGCTATTGCTCCAGCCTCTCTCTCTCTCTCTCTCTCTCTCTCTCTCTCTCTCTCTCTCTCCCTCTTTCCTCTCTCCTCTCTCCCTTGCTCTTTCTCTCTCTCCCTCCCTCCTTTCCTCTCTCCCTCTCTTTCTTTCCTCTCCCTCCCTTTTTCCTTCTCTCTCTCCCCCCTCTCCCTTCCTCTCTCTCCCTTCCTCTCTCTCCCTCTCCCTCTTTCTCTCTCTCCCCCCTCTCTCTCCCTCTCTCTCTCCCTCCCTCCCTCCCTCTCTCTCTCTCTCTCTCTCTCTCTCTCTCTCTCTCTCTCTCTCTGCATCAGCCGCCCCAGGTGCTGTTCAAGGTTCATCCTCACACACGGGTGTGGTTGTCCCTCCCTGGGGCTGTGTATTGCCCAGGAACCGGAAGCAGAGCCTCAGGATGGGGGTGCAGGCCAGCCGGTGGGCAGGGGTGTGGTGGGGGGCTCTCCTCCCTGCCCCTGCAGACACTGGCTCCTCCCTCCCCCGTCCGGGGCCTGGGCTGTGGCCCCAACTCCCCCTGCACCGGCTTCCTGCAGCTCTCAAGCCCCCTGGGCCGTGCCCCAAGCAACAAGACAGATCCCTGCCTCGCCCCACCCTCCGGGCCTCAGTGTCCCCGCTGCGGGGTCAGGAGTCAGAGGGGGGAGCGGCAGGCTGTTGACCCTCTCCGCTGCCCCCAGCCCCCCAGGGGCCCCAGTGGACCCAAGGTCTGCACTGTGGTACTTGGGGTATCTTGAACGGCCGGCATGGAAGGCCAGGGCCAGAGAGAGCCTGGGACCTGCTGGGGGGTGGGGGGCTGGGGGGGTCGGGCCCCTAGGAAGGAGCATCTTTACTCTAGTCGTCATCATTGTCATCATGGTTATTTGGGGCTTTGGTCCGCAGCTGGTGGTGTTTGCGGCTGCCTCTGGCTCCTGCATAGACACCGGCCCACGGCCCTTTGCACTGGCGGCTCCCCAGCCCCCAGCTGCTCTGCAGACGCACACCCTGGAGGAAGAGGCACCCCGGTGCTCCAGCTGTGCCCGGGGTCCCCCCACTCCCTCCCCTGGGGCTCCTCCCCTGTAAGATACAGGGATGAGGGGCTGGAGCTGGAGCACAGCGGGGAGGGCGTTTGCCTTGCACACGACTGACCCGGGTTCGATTCCCAGCATCCCATATGGTCCCCTGAGCACTGCCAGGGGTAATTCCTGAGTGCAGAGCCAGGAGTGACCCCTGTGCATCACCAGGTGTGACCCAAAAAGCAAAAAAAAGAAAGAAAGACAGGGGTGAGAGGCAGCCGTCTCAGTGCCCTCCCCACTCTGTTATTCCGGGGCGGGTTTTCAGGAATTGCTCCTGGCGGTGCTCGGGGCCATATGGGATGCTGGGATCGGCCCGGGTCAGCCTGTGCCAGGCAGTCGCCCGCCCCGCCGTGCTGTCACTCCCCGCTCACCCTGTCCTCTAACGCAGCCGTGCTGGGCGTGCCCGGGGCGCCTCCTTGCTCAGCCCACTCGCTCCCGAGGCTGCGGGTGGAGCTGCCCAGCTCAGGCCCCTGCTGGCCCCTGGCCCCTGCCTGGCCGGGCCCTGCTCGGCGTCCTGGCCCACCCGGCGGCAGGGAGAGCCGCCTGCAGGGGGCGCCCGCGTCAAGGTCAGCCCCTCCCAGGCGTCCCAGGGACGGCGTCCGGCCCCCTGGACCGAGGGGGGCTCTGCACCCCGGCCAGGGCCCTTCCGGCCTCCAAGGCAGCCGGCCCAGTCCTCGTGGAGGTTTTTCGGTCACAGGCGTGGTACGGGGACTTGGGGTCCCGGGCCCCCAAGAGCAGCTCCTGGGCAGAGATCTCCCCCTGCCTGGGCACGCGCAAGGCTGAGCAAGCCGGGCGAGCTGTGTGGTTTTGGAGATGTCCGTCTGTCTGGCTTCTCGAGTGGCCTTCCCGGAGGCGGGGGGGGGCGGGCACCTCCTGCAGTGGGGAGGACAGAAGGGCCACAGCGCTGGGCACCGACGAACCCTGGTCACCACGGGGACCGGGAGACCCCCAGAACTGCTGCTGGGCTTTTCGTGGAATCTTCCGGAATGGGCGTCTGCCCACGGCTTTGTGGCACTTCCCAGGAGGCTCCGCGTGGCCGGCCTGGAGCCCACCTGGCCCTAGAAGCTTCCAGAGACCCCACCCAGGAGCAGAGTTCAGCCGCTCTGCCAGGAGGGAAAGTGAGGGGGTCTCTCTGCGTCGTCACTGGCCGCCCCAGCCAGGGGCCCGGAGCCCCGGAGCTGGGGGACCTGGGGGGGCGGGGGGAGGGGCAGCCGCCTTCCCCCAGGACCTGTCTCTGGGGTGCAGTCGAGTCAGCCGTGGGGCTGGGGGCGCCCGCAGGAGGGAGGTGGGGGCAGACTGCCCCGCCCCCGCTCTCCCCGACTCGGGCGCTGCGGGCGGGGCAGTCGGCGGCAGGGCCTGGATGCCTGTCCTAGTTCGTACCAGGGAACCGGGGTGTCTCCGGGTCACTGCTGGGGCCCCGGGCAGTGGAGCTTGACGCTGCCCTCCCACTTCCTGCTTCTTTCTGGGAGCACCCACTGCTGAGATGAGTAGGAAGAGCCGGGTTGGAACCCGGACCCCGCCGTCTCTCGGCTGTGTGTCCTTAGGCAAGTCCCATAGCCTCTCTGGGCCTCACCTAGGAAATCTGGTAAATAGAAGCCCCCATGTGGTTCGAGTGGGTGTGGTCTGAAGAGGGGGGCAGAGGAGGCAGGGGGTGAGGACAGGCGAGACCCTCACCTTCCGGTCAGGTGTCTGCCCAGCAGCCCTCACCTCTGCCCCTGCTCTGGGCAATTTGGGCTGTGGGCGCTCAGGGGCACCCGCTGGCGTGTGAATAGCCCCATTTCACAGATGGGCAAACAAAGGCACGGAGAGCTCCAAGGCCATGCAGGAGAACTGGCCCAGGGCCGCCCCCAACACACACACTGGGCAGGTGAGGGAGGCACAGTCCAGTGGCTATTCAGACGGCGGTGACCGACCTCCTCCTGCAGGCTAGCAGAGGCCAGGGACTCTCCCCCCACCTGCCCCCCGGCACCCCCTTTCTGCCCCGCCACCCTGTTGTTCCATGGAAAAGCCAAGGAAAGGAAACGCTCCGTCTGGGTTGATCTGTGTGTGTTTGGGGGTGCCGGGAGGAAGCGCCAGCTCTGGGTCCCAGGGGCCCTGGTGTGTGGGCGTCCGGGAGGGCCCCTGGTCAGGGGCCAGGGCCGCTGAGGAAGGGGCTTCCCCTGTGTCCCGGAGCTGGGAGGCCCTGAGCGAGCAGGACCGAGTGTGCCGAGCAGGGGAGCCCACAGCCGCCGCCTGTCTGACGCTCTGAATTATTGAGCATCGAGGCGGGGGTGTGAGTCGGCTCAGCCCCCAGGGGCCTTCTAGGGCTCCCAGCACACGGCCTGGAGCCGCACCCCCCAGGGAGGGCCACTGAAAATGAACAGCTCCTACACATGCACCCCCACACACACACGGAGACACACACCCAGATACACACATACATGGGTCCACAGAGGCATCTATAAAAACACAGGCACACACAGACTCAGACACACGGACACACACAGAGACACACGTACATGGATACACAGAGGCAAAAACAAACATAGACACACACAGAGACACAAACACACATACATAGATACACAGAGACATAAACACACAGAGAGACACAAACAGACAGACACAAAGTCAAACAAACATAGACACACACAGAGACACACATACATGGATACAGAGATATAAACACACAGACACAAACGACAGGCAAACAAAGACACAGAGACACAAACATAGACACAGACAGACACATAGACACACACATACATGAATGAACAGAGACATAAACACACACAGATACAGAAAGACACAGACAGACACACAGGCACACACATACACGGATACACGGAGGCAAAAAAATACAGACACACATGGATACACAGACACACACAGAGACACACAGACAGACACAGACACACGGACACAGACACACAGATGCACACAAACAGCTACATAGACACACAGCTGTGCAGACATGGATATACAGAGATGCACAAACACACAGAAACATGCAGAGATACACACAGACACACAAGGACACACAGGCGCACATGGACGCATGGAGACACGCTCGTTGCTCTATCGTGACTCTGCGTTTCAGCAGTGGCCTCTGGCCAGTGCCCCTGTGCTCCCCCCCTGCTGCGAGTCCGCCCCTGCGGGCCTGATGGACACCGTGCTCCTGCGGACGCCCCGGCCGTCCTCCTTATAAAAGGGGTGCTCAGAAAGGGGGTGTCGGGCTCAGACAGAGAGGCAGGGTTCAAGCGCTGTTTGGAGGGACCCGCAGCCCACACCCCACCCGGGGGCCATGGCCAGAAGGCGGGCAGCCGGGCAGTCATCTCGTGAGCACTGTGTGTGCCGAGGGGGCAGAGCCCAGCAGGGCGGCAGGGCATGTGGGTCACCTCGGTGACCCCCGTGCTGTCCCCTCCCGCCCGCCCTCCACCCCCTCTCCCTGCCCCTCCCAGCAGCTCCGCCAGCTGTGCTCGGAGAGGCCCCCTGGGTCTGCGTAGCCCCCCACCTCGCCCTGCCTGTGGGAGCTCCTGCCTCTGGCCCGGCCCCTCCGGTGACCCCAGGGCCCTGCTGACTGAAGTTTGCTCTCTGGACCGCGCGTCCTCCCCCCCCCCGCCGCCGGCCCCCGTCGGTGCCCCGCAAACACGAGTCAGCTGTGTGTGCAGACAGAGCCCTGCAGCCCGTGGCGTCACCAGCTCTGCGCAGGGACATTTCCAGGGAACTCGGGGAGGGGCGGTGTCTCTGAGAGCAGGGGCGCGGCGTCACCGGCTCCTTGCGGGCTTGGCGGGGGCCCCGGAGGCCAGTGGCTGTGGGTGGTGACCGGGAGAGGCGGCCAGACTGGGAGAAATCTGCTGTTTGAGAAGGGTAGGAAGCAGGCGGGCGGGAGATAACAGCCCGCCCTGTGTCTGAGCCGGCAGACTGCTGCCCGGGGCGGCTGGAGCCGGGCGGTCTGCGGCCCTATCTGGAGAGATTCTTGTCCCGGTTGTGAAAGTGACCTATGAAGCCAGCGGCAGGGTTCAGGGCCTGGCCGAGCCGGAGCCGCTGTGTGGCCCTCCCCCCCCCCACCCCTCCCTTCCTCAGCTCTGGCTTCCTCCTCCTCCTCCTCCTCCAGCCCCTGGCCAAAGAGGCAGGGAGGGGCAGCGGGGGGGGGGGGCGGCCAGGGAACATTCTTTGGACTCAAAGGGCCTGGATTTCGGGGCCCCCCCACCTCGCACCCCCCCGCACCCAATCGTCCGGTTGACTCCTGAACTTGGATGCGTCCCCTAATATTTCTGGCGCTTGCTCAGCCTGGCTGTAAAGTAGGGATTATTTATATCTGCCCTGCAGATCGCCCGAGTGTGAGCGCGTGTGTGTGTGTGTGTGTGTGTGTGTGTGTGTGTGTGTGTGTGTGTGTGTGTGTGTCCTGCACTGTAAGGGGACAGTGGAAGGGGCTGTCTTCATGGGAGGGGTGGGGGGCTCCAGAATCAAGACCTGAGCCTGGAGGGGGGGCTGGAGGTGGGGGGGTGACTGGAAGTTGAGTTTCGGGGATGGGCAGAAGTCAGGTCATGAGCCCGGCCAGGCGGGGTGGGGGGGGTGGCGACCCCAGACTTGCTGACTCCAGTGGAAGGTGGCGTGGGCCAGGCCAAAAGCTGTGTCTCCCCCCCTACCCCCCACCGCCCTACCCCCTGCAGGCCCGGCAGGAGAAAGGACGCCGGCTCCCTCGGGCAGGGCTGCCTGTGCCTTCCCCTCTTGACCTCCCCGTCCCAGGAAGCCAGCTCCCCCCAGCGCCCACATCCTCTGTGCCAGGCTGACCTGGACGCCGGCCCGTGGCGGGGAGGCGGGCGGGCTGCTAGGCCGAGAGAAGCCGAGCTATTTAAAGCACGCAGCGCCCGCCCGCCTGCCCGCCGGGCCCGGGACGCTGCCCACCCAGGCCCTCTGCCTGTCCTCTCCCTCAGCCCAGACCCCCCGGGCCCCGGGTCACAGGCCAGGGACACGGGCAAGCTGTGGGCCACAGGTCCTCCTCCAAGCAGGGGAGCTGCACACTCGCACACGCATTGCCTCCTTGCACACGCATTGCACACGCCTCCTGTAGGGCTTGGCGCGACCCCCCCCTCTAGGCCCTGTGGCTCCAGCACCCGATCAACGGAGCGGGGTCCGTGTGTGGAGCCAGAGGGCAGCTCCAGCCACCAGCCACCAGGCACCAGCCAGAGGCAGAAAGGACTTGGGTGCCGCCTGCAGGCCTGCTAACAGCGTCCTCGCCTGGGCCCCCCGGTGACCAGTCCTCGGGCCCCCTTCTCCCACTGTTGGGGCAGTGTGTGGGGGGGAGGAATCAGCCTGGAGAGTGGCTGGACCCCCCAGGGTGAGCCGCTTGACCCTTGACCCCAGCCTGTCCGCACGGTGTTGTTGAAGTGGGTGGAACTCTTGTCCGGGTCCCTTCCTGGGGAGGCTTGGCCGCCCCCCCGCCCCCCGAGTCTGCGTCCTTCCTACCGCCTTGGCTTCCAGTGCTTTCTTTGGTGAGATGACAGATGAAAAGTCTTGTTCCTAAGCATCCTTAGAAAACAGAAAGTTGGCAGCTCTCACGTGGGGTGGGGGGGCTCCAGGAAATCCTGGTTCCCAGGCCCGGCCGCCGGGGTGAGGTTCCCACAGAACTGGCCAGGCGGGGGCCCCGGGAGCCCAGGCCACAAGGCTACTTGTGGCTTCCCGGCCGGGGGGTCCAGCATGGCTGGAGAGGCCAGACCTGAGCCACAGGGTCCCCCCGCAGCCGGCCGGCACACCGTGGCCAGCTGCTGTCCGAGCTGCCCTCTCCCCTCCGTCCCTCTCCGGGCCGGCGCCAGCTCCGGCACCCATGCGGAGAGCTGAGCACATGTCGGCGGGGCCCTGGCACTGGGGACATTCACGGCAGGCATGCAGGGGCCCCGGGTTCCATCCCGGACACCCTCGGGTCCCCGAGTACCAGACCGGGAAGAGCGACTGAGTACCTGGGAACTAGTCTCGGTGTCCTGAGCCCCGCAGCCCCCCGGGAGGCTGGCGGAGAAAGCACTCGCTCGGGGCACCGAGGGTCTGTGGCTTGGAGAAGGGGACCCCTGCGAGATGCCTCGGGGGCACGGACGGGAGAAGTTCAGGGGGGCAAAGGGAAGGGGGAGGGGGTCGTGCACGAAAGAGCCGAAAGGAAACGAGTGCGGGGCCAAGGAGAGCATCGCTGGGGGCTGAGGCCTCTCGGACAGAGAGCAGAGAGCTGGCTGGGGACTGGGGGCACTCGGGGGACAGGGGGATCTGCGGGGCTTGTGGACGGTTGACGGGGAGGGGGGTGGCGACCCCGGAGCAGGTGTCAGTGGGCAGGACGGAGACTGGGAGGCGCCTTCTCGGGAAGCCGGGAGAGCTGGGATTTGAAACCCGCATTCGGGCCGAGGGGGTGGGCGCCGGGCACTCGAGGGGTCTCCACAGGGAAGGCCCACCCACCCGCAGGCCCATGAACTCACACAGGGCCCGGCCCCAGGGCATCATGGGGCAGGCTCAGAGGTTCTCGTGGGCTGCCCTGGGCCTGCCTCTCCTGGGCACGGAGGCCGCGGGCAGCAGCCACACGGCCCTCCCCGGAAGGACGGGAGACAGACAGACAGACTCCCTCCTCTCCTTCCTCTTCTCTCCTTCCTCGCGTCCTGCGGGCCTCCTGCGCAGCGTGCTGGGGGCCTGCCCACTCCAGGGCCTCTCCAGCTCTCTGCGGAGAGCAGAGCCTGCGCGGGGAGCCGGGTCCCCACACTCCCCGGGGGGCCGGGGGTGCAGTCCTGGCATGGCCCCTGGATGGTGAGAGAGGCAGGGCCTCCCAGCGGCAGCGCCCTGAGAGAGACGAGACACGGACAGGGGCCCTGACCAGCTCTGGGCTGTGCCGGGGACCCCAGCGTTTTTTTTGTTTTTTTTTTTTTTTTGGTTTTTGGGTCACACCCGGCGATGCACAGGGGTTACTCCTGGCTCTTCACTCAGGAATTACCCCTGGCGGTGCTCAGGGGACCATATGGGATGCTGGGATTAGAGCCAAGCTGGGAGGGGGGGGGAAGCAGGGCCAGGCTGGGAGAGCCGAGTCCTTGCCCTGTCTGCGTCTGGGACGCCTGGCCCCAGGGCCGGAGCCCCGCACTGCAGGAGAGAAAGGACCCAGGTCTGGAGCTTTCTCCCAGCCTCCTCCTCCCCTCCCGGCAGCCCTGCCTCTGCAAACTCCCCCTCCCCCCTGCAGTAAATCTCCCCGCCCGCCCCCACTCCCTGGCGTCCCTCCCCGCAGGAACCACAGCCCAGCCATATGGTCAGCCTGGCCCGGGAGAGGCCCTGGGGATGGGACTTTGTCTGGGGCGTCCAGACCACTGAGGCAGGGCGGGGCCAGGGCAGGACACAGCCGGGCCTTTCCCAGCGCTCCAAGCAGCTGCGGGGGGACCCACCTGTCCTGGCTGTCGGCTCGGGCAGACGGACCGCAGGACCGCGTCCACGCCAGTTCCCAGCTGAGGTCTGGAAAGGAGAAAGAGGGCCCGGGACCCACCCCCATGGGAGAGGGGCTCTGGCCCCCCTTCTCCTCCCCGCCTCCCTGTAGCTCCCGGCCACCTCGGGGGCCTCCAGTATACAGACCCGCAGGCGTGACCAGCATCCCGGCCCCCAGGCCAGCTGTGGCCAGCAGGGACGTGATGAGCCCGCTCTGGCCTCCCTGCCACTCGGGAGCCTCCCGGCGCAGGGGGCGGCGTGCACTCTCTGTGACCTTTGTATGTGTGTGTCCGCATACCTGTGTGACTGAGTGTGAGTGTGTGTGCTTGGCCTAAGTGTGACTGCTATGAGTTATGTGCATGTGTTCATGCCCAGTGTGACTATCATGCCTGTGTGAGTGATATGTGAGTGTGTGACCATATGCATGTATGTTCATGTATCTGTGTGAGTCAGCATGTAACTGTGTCTGTGTCGTACATGGGTGGTATGTGAGTATGACCATGTGTGGTATTCATGCCTGTGTGACTGTGTGCCCCTCCACCGGTTGGGGCCATGTATGTCTGTGTGTGTTCATGACTGTGAGTATATGTGTGAGCATGTGTGTGTGACTGTGAATACATATGTAACTGTGTATTCATGACTGAATGTATATATGACTGTGTTCATACTTGTGTGCGAACATATGTGTGAGCATATGTGGTTCATGACTGTGGTTGAGTATATGCATAAGCATGTGTGGTTCATGACTGTGTGTGAGTATATGTGTAAGCATGTGTATATTCATGACTGAGTATGCGTGAGCATATGTATATTCATAACTGAGTGTACACATGAGTATGTGTGTTCATGGCTGTGTGTGAGTATATGCTGAGCATGTGTGTTAATGGCTGTGTGAGAGTATATGCATGAGCATGTGTGTTCATGACTAAATATAGGTGTGAACGTGTATGTTTATGACTGTGAATATTTGTATGACTGTATTCGTGGCTGTGTGAGTGTATGTTCACACGTGTGTGTGCCTATGCTTGTGTGTGAATGTACACGTGAGTGTTTTCAGGGCCAAGTGTGTGTATATGCATGAGTATGTGTGTTCATGGCTGTGCATGTAAACATGAGCATATGTGTTCATAGCTATGTATGAGTGTACACGTGAGCATGTGTGTTCATGGTTGCATATAAGTGTACGCATGAGCGTGTGCATGGCTGCGTGTGAGTGTACGCATGAGTGTGTGTGTGTTCATGGCTGTCTGAGTATACACGTGAGCGTGTGTGTTCATGGGGCTTCGTGTGAGTGTACGCGTGAGTGTGTGTTCATGGCTGTGTGTGTTGTCTGTCCTTCCTCCAGAGGATGTTTTCCATGTCCCGGCTGTGGAAGGTGTCTTCTTCCCTGCCCTCCTCACAGTGCCGCCTCCCTCCCGTCGTGCCCTGGGCCTGAGTCGCTGGGCAGAAGGCCTGGCCGGTGTCTCCAGCTCCCCCAGATGGCGGTGGCTATCCGTCCTGGTGGCCACTCGGTCCTCTCCTCCACCGGACACGCCATGGAGCCAGGGGTGGTCATTCAGGAGGGTAGGCGGGGCCTTGGGTGGCCACTCTGGGGGAGGGGTCAGAGCCACAGGTGGTCAGTCGGGGGTGAGATGGAGCCGCGGTGGCCACTCCAGGAGAGGAGTCGGAGCCACGGGTGGCCACCCTGGGAGAGGACTCGGAGCTGCGGGTGGCCACTCCTGAGGGGAGAGGGCAGGTATAGGGGCTGCCTGAGTTCCTGGGTGGGGCTGTCGGGAGGAGGGGGGGTAGGAGAGGAAAGCTCCTCCCGCAGGAGGGCGGGGTGACCGCCCCTCTGGCCTCAGGTTCCCTTGGGGGTGGGGGAGACGCCGGCTCTCTAGTAGAAGAGTTATTTAACTGCAGTACCAGGAGAGCTGGGCCCCTGGCCGTCAGTCCTGGGGTCAGTGAGTGAAGGGGGGCCTGGCGGGAGGGGCACCAGGTGACCAGTCTCCCCAGCCCTGCCCCTGTGGGCTCCATGCTACAAGGCGGTGGGCCCCCGGGACCTGAACTGCACAGGGTCCCCTGTGTGCCTGGGCCACACACACACACACACACACACACACACACCGCGGGCTGGCTGGGCGTGGGCAGTGGTGTAGACAGCCAGTGGTGGTCTTTGCAGCTGAGAGGCCCGTCCGGGAGAGGCAGGGACCCAGGTGCCTTTGGGACAGCTCAGATGCCCTCCCCAGGACCCGGGCCCCAGAGCAGGCCCACGGGGCCGCCTCAGACAGGTGCTGCTGCTCAGACCAAAGTGGACAGA
Source organism: Sorex araneus (assembly GCF_027595985.1). Classification (NCBI taxonomy): domain Eukaryota; kingdom Metazoa; phylum Chordata; class Mammalia; order Eulipotyphla; family Soricidae; genus Sorex; species Sorex araneus. The sequence goes on from NC_073303.1 coordinate 357,757,113, forward strand.
GGCCCCATGGCCAGAAGGGCCCCGGCAGGGATGGGGAGGGGAGGGGGCTCAGCCGCCCTCCGGAAGCAGTTCTCAGGGTGCACTGGCTGAGCGCAGAGAGGGGTGGGCCTGGTGGGGGCCCCCGGGCTGCAGAGCCCGGCCCTCCCTTAACACCCTCCCTGCCTTTCTTCTCTCCTTACGAGCCTCCTCGCTGGTGGGGAGCACTGGAGCAGAGAGAAGCCCCGAGCCACTTCCTTGAGGGTGGGGGCGTGTATTTGATTTGCGCCTGGGCTCGAGGGGGGGCCAGCGGGTCTGGTGCGGACCCCAGCACCCTGGGCGGGGTTCCGAGCCTCTCCACAGCTCAGTGCTCCGGCAGGTGAGTGCGGGGGCGGGGGGCTGGTGCGGCCATGTGCTGCAGGGCTCCGGGGCCGGGGGCGCGGCTGTGCTCCGAGGGCTGGGACCCGTCAGTGGGGCTCCCCCGGGGTCGCAGTGACGGTCGCATCGGATTCCTCTCGCCTGCACACGCACCTGCCTCCCGGCCCTCCTGGAGGCTCTGGGGAGAGGCCCCGGGCGTGGATGCCCGAGCACTGTCAGGGCCAGAGGAGTGGGTGTTCCAGGGCCTGCTCCAGTCCCACATGCACACGCCACGCATGCACACATTCACATACACACATCCACGTGCCACACCCACACATCCACAGATGCACACCCCCCCACATACACACATACACACATATGCCATCACATACACACATGCACATCCACACGCCCCCACATACAAATATATACATACACACACCCACACCTCCACATGCTCGCGCCCACATGTACACACATACACAGACCTACACACACCTGCACTCACACAGCCTCACATATATGTACACAGCACAGATGTACACATATCCCCACATATACATGCCCCCACATATACATGCACACGTACGCACACACCCCACGTATACACATATACATACAAACCCCCCCACACATGTACACACAACACAGATGTACACATATACACATCCACATCTACACATACACATGCCCCCACATACATTCACCCACACATACACACGTCTCCACATACCCACACCCACTCACACATATACATGTATACACAATGCATACCCACCCACACATACACACGTCCCCCACATAAATAACCCACACATGTGCACACACGACACAGACGTACACGCACACACACATGCCCCACACACGCGAACACACATACATGACATAATGCACAGACATGTAAACACCGACACACAATGCACATACATATTTGCGCACAGTACACACGCATACTCACGCCACACACCTCACATGTGAACCCCCATACATACACATACAAACTCACCCCATACACACGTACACACATACGCATATACCCACACCCCTACACACACACACACACACACACACACACACACACACACACACATTCCCAGGTCACGGCCTCGGGCAGGGCCTTCACCCTTGCTATGTCCCAGTTCTCCCCTAGGAAGTAGGGACCAGCTAGGGGCCGCTGCCGGGCTCTGGTGGAGAGATCAGTAGATGGGGCCTCACGCTGGCTCACATTCCATCAGGCTCTTGCCCTCTTTTCTGATTTCCCCTCCTGCATATGTTTATTGAAAAATAACCAAAACGTGGCACGGGTCTATCACAGGCTAGCAGCAGGTCTGTCACAGGCTAGTGGCGGGTCTATCACAGGCTAGTGACAGGTCTATTACAGGCTAACAGTCAGTCTGTCACAAGCTAACAGTCGATCTATCACAGGCTAGCAGCGGGTCTATCACAGGCTAATAGTTGGTCTATCCCAGGCTAACAGTCGGTCTATCACAGGCTAACAGTCGGTCTATCACAGGCTAACAGTCGGTCTATCACAGGCTAGCGGCGGGTCTATCACAGGCTAGCGGCGCATCCTGGTGTTGGAGCCTCTCACACCCGACCCCCGGCGTCCAGCCCACTCCTGTGAGTGGGAGCCCCACCCCAGCCCGACCCTTTCCTTCCCTGCCCCCTCCGGGGACCGTCATATTTTTCACCCGGTCCAGGGGTTGTTTGGGTTGTGATTTGTTTGTTCGTTTGTGTTGGTTATTTATAATCCGCGGAGAGAAACCATCCGGCCATTGTCTTTCACTTTCTCGCTTACTTCACTTCGCCACCTCAGCTTCCATCCACGGCCGCCGCGGGCCAGGTCTGGTCTTCCGCAAGCCGGAGCAAGCCCCCAGCCCACAGCTGCCCCGACCTCCTGCTCTCCGGGGGAAGCAGGTGGGCAGCGCAGGCCGGAGGAAGGGGACGCAGCGACCCCTCTCCGTCCTGCACCTCCAGGCCCCTGCTGGGCACGACCCCTGAGCACAGCACTGGGAGTAGCCCCTGCACATCGCCCAGTGTGGCCCAGCCCCTGCAGAAGACACACCTGCGTGTCGCTGTGGGTGCCCGTGTGTGTCACGGAGGCCGCCCCTGGGCCACGGGGTGCTGGGCCACGCGCAGAGGCCGTGAGGGCAAGAAGTCAGAAGCCGCCGTGCCCGGGCCTTTGCACGTCAGTGTCTGGGCGCAGAGGTGTCTGGGTGGGGGTGGGAAGGAAGGGAAGGACCGGCCCGGGGACAGTCGGCCGCGGGGCCGGCGGCCTTGAATCCGCCCGCTGCTGGTGCTGCTCGGGGCCCAGACTGGGGAAGTGGCTTGCTCGGGGTCACTCGGCCGAAGGTTAAATAAAGAGGAAGTTTCAGGCGGGGAGTCCAAACAAAGATCCCATGGCAAGGAACTCGAAAGGTGTTGCTCGGGGCCTGGGGAAGGCTGAGTCTCCAGGGAGGCCCGAGTTCCAAGGGGAGGGTGGTGGCGGGGAGGGGACGGCAGGCAGACTTGAGTCATCGAGGGGCCGGCTGCCAAGTCCCACAGGACACCCCCTGGGGCCTCTGGCCCCTGGCCCAGCTCAGCCGCCCCCTCCCCATCCACGTACCACATCGGCCCCCTGAGACGTTTCCTGAAAGACTTGAGAAGGCGCGGGGAGCAGGGGGGCGGCTGGGCGGTCCGGGGGCGCGGGGCCAGGCCTTGCCGAGGGGCCGACGTGACCGGCTGCCTTCATTCTCCCGGGCCTGCCGGGGATTCCAGAAGAATGCGGCCAGGTCCGGCTCTGAAGTTCCCACTTCAGACCCCGCCCGGCGGGGGCCCCCCAGGCGCCTCTGCAGCCAGCCGGGAGGTGGGCGCGGCGCGGCCCGGGGCCGCGGCAGTGCAGGGGGACACGTCCCCCAGCTCCCCGAGCGAGCGACCGGGCTGGCCTCCAGCCGGCGTCCCCCTGCACCTGTCCGCCCCACACACCATCTGCCTTGGCTCCCGGGACACGGCGCCCGAGAGAGTCACGTCTCTGCCTCGGAGCCCGCGAGCAGACCTGGGGGAGGAAGGGAAGGCGCCAGACGGGCAGACGCGGCCGCCGGGGGCCGGCCAACTGCAGCCCGCAGCGGCACCTGCCACCAGGTAGCCCGACACGCCTGCCGTGCGCTGGCCGGTCCAGCCGGAGAGCCCCACGCACATGGAGGCCCCGGGGGAGCCCCAGGACCCCCGGGAGGGCAGTGACCGTGCAGCGGGAGGCTCCGGCGTCCGGGACACGTCCTCCTGTGTGGACTCCTTCCCTGCGCCGGCACACAGGCTGCCCGGCTCCCGCCCCCGCTGCGGGAGTCGTGCCCCTCCACCCCACCTCCCTCCACCCGGCCAGTTCACGTTCACTTTGGCGTCCTTGTTTTGTGTTGGCTCCATCAGGCTGCTCCTGACTCTGCCCGCAGGAATCACTCCCGGGGGCCTCGGATGGGGACCCCGGACAGAACCTGGTTCTGCCAGGGGTCCCAAGGCAAACGCTTCCTTCTTTCCTTCCTTCCTTCCTTCCTTCCTTCCTTCCTTCCTTCCTTCCTTCCTTCCTTCCTTCCTTCCTTCCTTCCTTCCCTCCCTCCCTCCCTCCCTCCCTCCCTCCCTCCCTCCTTCCTTCCTTCCTTCCTTCCTTTTTCTTTCTTCCCCTTTCTTTCTTTCTTTCTTTCTTTCTTTCTTTCTTTCTTTCTTTCTTTCTTTCTTTCTTTCTTTCTTTTCTTTCTTTCTCTTTCTTTCCTTCTTTCTTTTTAAATGTCTTATTTTGGGGGGGGGTCACACCCGGCGATGCTCAGGGGTTACTCCTGGCTCTGCACTCAGGAACCACTCCTGGCGGTGCTCGGGGGACCATAAGGGATGCCGGGGACCAACCCTGGGTCGGCCGCGTGCAAGGCAGACATCCTCCCCGCTGTGCTATCGCCCGGCCCTGCAAGCATCTCCTTCTGTTCCGTCTCTCCCACCCTGTGCTCAGGAGCTGCTCCCGGGGGTACTGGGGGGGCACACGGGTGGGGCCCCTGAGTCTCGTGCACACTACTTGGGGGTCCCCTTCTGCCCCTCATAAATCAGCTCCCAGAAAAGGAGCCAAACCAGAGATTGGGGTCCATGCCTTTGCTATCTCTGCCACCTGCAGCCTTGTAGGGGCTCAGACGCGTCCCCCCGCCCCGCCCAGCCTCCCACCTCTCGCCTGCAGGCAGGACCCTCGATGCCATCCCTCGGGCTGCCCTGTTTCTGCCCGAGTGTTTCCCACCGCCACGGCAATCTCCCGGTCAGCTGAGCCCCGGTGTTGGGGGGGGGGCAGCTCTGACCGAGCCGTCTACTGCAGACCCGCGTCCTCTTGTCCTCTTGGTAACCGCCGCTCTCCTGGGCCCCTTGACCCGCTTTGCTCTAGAAATGGCTCCCATGGGCCGTCCTGGCTCTGTCCCGGCCGGGGCCGCTAAGAGCCACAGTCCCTCCCGGAAAACGGGGAGGTCCTAGGGGAACGCCGGCCTCCTGCCCACACCCAGCCAGCCCCCGGGCCTCTGCCCCTCTGCGGGGCTGGGAGACCCACCTCAGGGATTGAGCAAAGCTGAGCTGGGGGTGTCTCCTCTGCCCCCCTGCTGCGCCCGGCCCTCCGGCAGTCTTACACCGTCTCTCATCCCCAGGGGAGACGCTGGCATTTGGGGGGTCTCCTCGGCCCCCCTTACACCCCCACCTCTCCAGCAGTCTTACCCCCATCTGCCCCCCAGGGGAGACGCCGGCATTTCTGCCTCCTTGCAGCCCCCCGCAGGCCGCTGGCTTCAGGGGCACGGCACCCCCAGAGGTGTCCAGGGCTCTCTCCTGGGTCAACCCTGCCTCCCCCCTGCTCCTTCTCTCCCCCCCCCACCCACTTCTTCCTCCTCCAGCCGCAGAGCCTAGGGGTGCTCGGGTGTGGGGGGGACCCCAGTGCCAGATGCACTGATGCCGGCATCCCCACCACCCCGGCCCCCAACGTTCGAGCCCACCAAGCGGTGGTTCACCAGAATACGGCCGTGAGGGGGCCCTGAGCGCCCCCTTTCCTGCCCTCAGCTGTCTCCCCCCCCCAGACCGTGGGTGTGCCGGGGCGGCGGAGGGCAGGAGCGTGGCCACAGGGCTCGGCGAGGGTCCTCTTGCCGACGGACAGACCCGTGTTTGCTGAGAAGCGGCCCTCGGTTCCGGTGTGGTGCTGAAAGGGCGCCCCCAGAAAACGGCCCGCTGCCGAGGGTGCGGGGGCGCGGGGAGGGGAGGACCCCTTTCCCCGAGGGTCTCGGCGAGGCCCAGGCGTCGGGCCAGCCTGGGTGTGTCTGTCTCCCCGGCCCTGGCTGTTACTTCCTGCGCAGATAGCCGGGGGCGGGGGGGGTTGGGGGGGCGGGGGCGACACCTCCAGCCTCCTGCCTCATCCCTCCCGCACCCCCGCGAGCGCCTCGTTATTTTTATCCCGGGACACTGGCGGGGGCGGTGTTTGCTGGTGTCATCTGCTGAACGCGCTTGAATGATCTGTTGTCCCCAGCGCTCCCAAATAAGTCGCGTTAAGCGTGCGAAGCCGTCCGCGTTTCAGGCTCCCGGCGTCGGGCGGATGCGAGATCCGTTTCCCGGGGCTCAGAGCTGCCAGCCCCGGGACCCGAGCAGGATGCCCGTCCATCAGCACCCACCCCGGTTTGGCAGGACACTCGCCGCTCCCAGCTCAGCCAGCCTGTTGGACAAGTGCCATCAGCCCGTTTGGTGGGCACCGCACTGAGGCCCAGGGAGGTCACCCAGCTCCCCTGCGGCCCCTCCTTTAGGGCTCAGGGGGGTCTCCGTAAGGGTGGCACGGGCCTGTAGCGTCTCGGTGCCCTCTCCCCTCTCGAGTTGGCTTCCGGATGAATGAGGCATCGTCCCTGGGCCCAGGAAACCTGAAGAAGGGCGGGAGGGGTTGATTTCGTCTCAGCAGCGGGGGTGGGAGGTCGTCCCGAGAGAAGGGAGGGGGCCGTCGGCTGGAGAACACTGTCCCCGGCAGGGAACGTTCCACCCTGGAGAGAGAGGCAGGGTTGGGATGTCTCGTGTGCACAGGGATCAGGCGGGTTCTCCTCCCCTAGCCCTTCCAGGATTGCACAGGGGGCTCCCCTGTCACCAGAGACATCCCTGAGGCTGCCTCAAATCTGGTCCACAAGCGTCTTTCCCCGCCCCTTGCTCTTTTTTTTTTTTTTTTTTTTTGCTTTTGGGGTCACACCCAGCCATGCTCGGGGATTACTCCTGGCTCTGCCCATTCATGGCTGTGGTTGGAGTTGTTGGGGTGCTGAGGACTGAACCTGGGTCAGCATGTACAAGGCAGATGCCCTACCTGCTGTACTGTCACTCCACACGCGCCCCCCTCCCCCCTCCCCGTCCTGCCCCCGCTCTTTTATACTCAACTCTGCATTCCCCCAAGCAGGCAGGAGAAGCAGGAAGATCCTGCAGAGCTTTCGGCTCTAGTTGAATTTAAAAAAAAAAAAAAAAAGCGGGGGGGTGGGGGGGCTAGAGCAATAGCACAGCGGGTAGGGCGTTTACCTTGCACAAAGCCGACCCGGGTTCGATTCCCAGCATCCCATATGGTCCCCTGAGCACCACCAGGAGTGATTCCTGAGTGCAGAGCCAGGAGTAACCCATGAGCATCGCCGGGTGTGACCCAAAAAGAAAAAAAAAATCATTCGAGCTAGCTGTGCCCGCACCCGGGCCCCCGCTCTGGCCAGCCCGTCTCGTCCCTGTAGGAGACGTTGGCAGAGCCCACTGTCCCCTGCTCCCACCTGCAGAGGTGCTCGCCCACCTGACTCCCACCTCAGGCTGGCCGCAGAGCCAAAACCCAGACGGGCTGTCCCAGCCCACGGCTGTTCTCGAGTCGACAGTTCTCAGTCTTGGGGTTCGGTGAGAAGGTGGGAGGGAGGTCTCGGGGCTGTGAGGGCTCAGAGCGTCCGGGCCGCTCAGCTTGGGCCCCCACGGTCCTTGTTCTGAGGCTGCCTGCAGTTTTGCTAATGTTTTCCGGCACAGAGGTTTTTTTTTTTTTGCTTTTTGGGTCACACCTGGCGATGCACAGGGGTTACTCCTGGCTCTGCACTCAGGAATCACCCCTGGCCGTGCTCAGGGGACCATATGGGATGCTGGGATTCGAACCCGGGTCGGCCACGTGCAAGGCAAACGCCCTACCCGCTGTGCTATCGCTCCAGCCCCCCGGCACAGAGGTTTTGTTTTGTGTTTTCCACACGCGCACGCCATGTGGGAGAGATCCCGCAGAAAGGTCTAGCTGGCCTCAGGACTCCGCCCTGCCCACCGCCTGCCCCTGGTCAGCCTTCCTCCCCCTCCCCCCCATCAGGTGGCCCAGAGGGCCCATCTGGTTAGCAGCCCGCAGCTCCGGGCCCAGCAGACGGCCCGAAGTGCTTCTCCCAGCCAGCACCCCTGCAGCGCTGGACACACTGTGGACATCAAGTCCAGATGCTCTGACCACACAGAACAACATGTTGCCCCAGGCTGGGCCTGACGTAAGCACTGTGAGCCGTGTCTTTTCCAGAAGGTAGCAGACACGCCCCTCCGCCTTCCCCCAGCCCGTCCCTGCAGACCCATTTCACAGATGCAGACTCCGACCTTGGTGGTCGCTGTCCCAGCTCCCCTGCGAGCAACCCGGCCAACGCTGCCACTTTGCCACCACCAAGTAAACAGGCTGAGACACAGCTTGAGGAAATATGCTTGCGTCCCCGGGGCCCCCCCAACCTCCAGGGACACTATCCCCTTATTATTCGTGCGAGGCTGGGAAGCCAGCAGTAGCCCTGCTCAATGTCGAGTGGTTTGGGGCTCCAGGCTGAGTCATCCTGGAATCCCCGTGACAGGCTAACTCTTCTCGGGAACATTTCAAGGGGTTTCCCCCACCCCTCGGAGTCTATAAATAGTTTAATAACGCCTGTGTAAGCCTCTGTTCTTCAGCAGCAGCCCTCCAGACGGTCCCGGGGAGAACGGGGCTGCACGCCCCACGGGGGGTTTCACACGTCTTCACTCCAGGGGCTTCCAGAACGTGGCCTGGCCCCAACCAAGAGGAGCACCAGGGGGTCCTGGCCAGTGTTTCTGCCTGGAGGTGACCACCCGACCCTCTGGGTGGAACCGGGACCTGGCAAGAAGGCAGAAGCCCCTGGCTGCAGTCTGGGACACGGGAAGGCAGGATTCAGGCTGCCCCCCCCCCCCCCCAGGGAAACCTTCTGAAGGACACCTGCCCAGAGAACCCTGCTGCCTCCCTCCGGCCACCACCTTGAGCCAGGCGGTGCCTGCATCCCTGTCACGCCTCAGTCACCCCTCTCCCCTTGGAAAGAAGAGGACACGGGGAGAGAACAGGCAGGGATGCTCAGGGACTCACCCCAGAGGCACTGGTAGCCACACTGGAGTGTCCTTGGCTTGGCTCACCCCCTCCTGGAGCTGCAGCCTGGCCAAACCCCCTCCTTCCCCACTGACCTGCCTGGGCTGGCCCCAGCCCCCCCCCACCACACACACACACTGTCCCCAGCACCTGCCTCCAGCTCTGCAAGCACTGTCTGGGCAGCCCGACCAGAGGGTCCCGGTCAGCAGCGCGGGAAGCTGGGCCCTCGCCTTGGGGGGGTCAGAAGTGCAGGGCAGGAGCAGAGCAGCTGTCACATCTCTAGGCATCCCGAGGGTCCCAGAGGCAGGAGCAGCCAGTGGGGCAGAATCCGAGCCCCGGAAGGCTGGGCAGCGCCAAGTTCTTGGGGGGGGGAGCAAAGCTCTGTGTGAATGGGGGTGCCAAGTGACAGCAGGGGGCCACTGAGTCACTGCCGCTCAGCCCGTCCGCAGACCAGTGACCTCACAGGTGGGAAGCAGTGTCTGGTCACCCAGTTCTCCTGCTGGTCTGCGCCAGGCCAGTGGCACCGTGTTCTCGGGGTGGGCTTACCACTCTCTGTCCGACTCCCCAGCCCGTCCTTCCTGCTCAGGCTGAAAGGAAAACTTGCAGCCTTTTCTGGGGCTTTTCAAGGCCACAGGCATGCGGGGACTGATGCTCCCCCCCACCCCTCCCCTCCGCCAGAGAATGAGGCTTCTTCGCGCCTGCCTAAGTGTGAGACAGAATTCCCACTGAATCAGCCCGACTTCTCAGCTTCTCCCTGGGGCGCGGGCCCGACTCCCTCCACCTTCCTACAGATCAGCAGAGCTGAGGCTACTTGACCTGATTTTGCCAACAGAAATATCCTGGGTGCTCACTCACATCCCCAGAATCTTCCGGAATTCTACTGGAAGCGACTGGTGGTAGTTCCCGGCCGTCCCCGGGGAAGGGGGGGGGGCGGGTGCGGGAGCTAGTGGGTTCACCCAGGAGGTGTGCAGTGATTTTGTAGGGATAGCAGTGAGAGGGCTGGCATTTAAGCACCTTGGCCATGACTGGGTTCAGCAGATCAAAGATCGTTCCTCATAATGTCGCCCACCACTCCTTTAGGGGGTGGGATTCAAAATCACCCGGGGAGTTTGACTGATGTTCAGGAGCGTTGGCATGGGTGGCAGGCACCCTGATGAACCTGGGCTGGGGTCTGTGGTCCCCACCGGCAATCTGGGAATCTGTCGCAGAATTGATGCCTTGATCCCTCTCTGGCCAATCAGGAAAGCCTCATTTCCATATTCTCCAGTGATTGGTTGGGGGTGGTAGTCACGTGACAGGCAGGGCCAATCAGATTCCTTCCCTGAGATTTGCAGGATGGACCTTGGGAGAAGTTCCCAGTCGGGGTATCTCTCTGTCATCCTTTGATACCAAACTCTGGACCAACCATCCTTACCACTGCATAGGGAGGTCCTGGCAGGAGAGAAGGGGGTCAGAGCACCAGTGATAGCCAGTTGGGCAGGGTGGAGAGCGGGAAGCAGGCGTGGCACGGTTGTGTGGACGCTTGTTCATGGGCCCCTCTGCCTGTAAGCCAGTTCCCGCCACCCCCGTTTGATTAAGCTTGTTTTAGAAGGGCAGTCTCCCCGCTGGGGACCTGTGCTGACAGTGTCTTGGGACGGAGCACAGAGAGAGGTGGCGTGTCCGAGGCTGTGTGTGGGATGGGGGTGACTGGGCCTGGTGGTCAGGCCGACTCAAGGAGAAGAATCGCCCAAAGGTGAGGTACAGTTCAGCACCGGAAGGCACGAGAATACCGGCGAGGCCCAGAGGGAGTAGACACTAGCCAGGCGTGGGGGCCCAGCAGGACTGAACTGGGGCTGGCGGGGGCCCTTGGTGGGGGCCCGGGTCTCTCCTCTTCTCAGAGGAGACGCCACCGGGGTCTCTGGGCACCTCCTGAGCCCTGCTTGCATTGTCGTGTCACTGAGACATGCTGCCTGGCTCAGTCTGTCCCCTGACCCCTGGGGTCAGGTGTGTTCCCATTCTAAGGGGCGTCACCTGGGGCTCGGAGGAGCACTGTCCCAGGGAGAGGCTGCTGCAGCCTCGGGGCCCCACAGAGGCACCACCCCACCCACGAGTGCAGAGGGCCCCCAGAAATACAGCCAGGCCGGGGCGGGGGGTGGGTCCTGTCCTGTCCAGCAGGGAGGAGCCCATGTGGGGCTGAGGAGGGGACGCAGCCAAATGAACAGACACAGAGCCAGAAAGAAGGAGAAAGAGAGAGTTTATTCTACTAGCAGCTACTACTTATACCTTTTCTGCTGGGGGGAAATGGTGTCTGGACCCACATACAAATGCAGATTGACATGCCCTTTTGTTACAGGCATAGGCTATTGAGAAACAAATGGCGACCATAGTGGCAACCTTGCTGCCAGCCTCTGTTTGATCAGAAGAGCCAGGCTGTCTGACTAGGAAATAAGACCCAGACTTGTAAAGCAGCTCCCTACATCTCCCCTTGTTTTGTTTTAAATTAAAAGTGGTCAGGGGAGGCATTGTCCAGATCCCTTGTGACACAAAAACTCCATTTTTGCAGGGAGAGGAGGGAAGGGATGATCGGGTCTTTGCAGCGGGTGCCTCACAGGCCCTATCAGTTCCTGGTCTTGGAGTAACCTCTAAGCTATACCAGAATACCTCACAGGGAGCCGGGCCCGGGTATCAGCCCTCCCTTGCAGTGCTTTGCCTGGCAACCTAATCCACAAGAATAAATCCTTGGGAGCTCGGCTTCCTTCAAGGTAGAGAACTGGGGGGAGATGAGGTATGAGTCTGAACAGAGGTGTCTTTTAGAGGGTTTCTTCAACCTGCCCCCATGTAGGGCTTCTTTCCAGGTAAAAGTTCATTGCTAAGGTCACCAGGGAGGTTGGGAGTGGTGGTGGCCTTCTTTGGGGAACCTCCTGGGGAGGGGTCCATTATCCTCAGGGTCTGCTGATGGTTTCCTCCGGGTCTTTTGTTTTCTTGAATCTGCAAGTCTTAAGAGTCTCCTTCCCAGAGACTTTGTTAAATCTCAATTTTCATTGCCAAGGGCCTTTCCCTATCTACCTGCCTACAACATATTCCCCCGCCCCCCACTAGAGATTTCACCACCTTAAATCTTTAAGGGGAAAATGGTCGGTGATCCATCTTCTGAAGCTGCTTCATGCTGACCAATGGGCGCAGGCCCTACCTATGTAAGGGGCGAAACCTCATGCTCCCTGGGGGGGGAGGGAGGGTGCTTGGGGCAGCTGTGTTAGAAGGGCAGGAAGGGCCGGGGAACAAAAACCCTGGAACAAACCCAAATCTGAGGCACAGGGAAAGCAGGGCAGCCCTGGGGCCGGGCCCTGAGCGACGGTGGGCAGCGTGCCTGGCAAGGGCCCAAGGTTGACTCCCCCCTCGTGTCACCCTGCATCTCGGGGCCACCCCCCCCCCCCAGCACCATCAGAGAGGCCCGAACAACAACAGCCCAGCAGAGCCCAGGGGGAGACGGAAAATGACTTCCCTCTTTCCAGTACTAATGATGTCGGTGGGCCCCACGGGTGACTTACGTGAAGCGGGGAGGAGAAAGACGGTCACTTTCTCTCCAACCGCCTCTAACACCCGGGACCCAGGGTAACTGGGTTCTTGTCTCGCTCGCGGAAAAGAATTTCAGGAGTAGACAAGCAGTGAAGTAAATAGATTTTATTCAGAGGTTTCTGAGGGAGGGAGGAAGGGATAAGTGAGAGAGTGATAGTAAGAATAACGCGCTCAAGAAAGAACGCGGGCTTCTCCAAGGGTGGAGGAAGCTCTACACACATCCTAGCACTGGACACGACACGAAAGCATGAAAGTACACATCTCAAGGGGGGAGATGCGGGCGACACATGTGCTCGGCCACATGGCACAAGCAGCACATGGGCTCAGGCAGCATATGCGCGCACTTCCTTTGTTCAAGGTGGCCTTTATAGGGTTTCTCCAACCTGCCCCCACGTGGGGGCTTCTTCCCAGGTAAAAGTCCGTTGCTAAGGAGGTTGCTAGGGAGGTTGGGAGTGGTGATGGCCTTCTTTGGGGAACCCCCTGGGGAGGGGGTCTGTTGTCCTCAGGGTCTGCTGATGGTTTCTTCCTGGTCTTTTGTTTTCTTGAATCTGCACATCTTAAGAGTCCCCTTCCCAGAGACTCTGTTAAATCTCAATTTTCATTGCCAAGGGCCTTTCCCTATCTACCTGCCTACATCATATTCCCCCCTAGAGATTTCACCACCTTAAATCTTTAAGGGGAAAATGGTCGATGATCCATCTTCTGAAGCTGCTTCATGCTGACAGATGGGCACAGACTCTGCCTATGTAAGGGGTGAAACCTCATGCTACCTTATGTGCCCCAGGCAATGACTTTGTTGGGTTCCTGAAGTTATCTGAAAGAAAAGATCAGATCAATTAGACTGAGGGATGGCACTTTGAAATGATTAGACCCTGGAGATGTGGAAGGTCCTTTCTGACCTAGTAAGGACAAAATAGTTTGCTGTCTTAGGAAACATAAGAGTTAAAGCAACAGAAACCAAAGCAACATAATGCCATACCCATTTTTGTCATAAAAACAATGGAAAAGAATAACTGCTTCACCCATTGGTTGATAGAAAATGACTTCCTATGTCCAGATTTTTCTAGTGGCCTAGAAGCACCACACTGCTTCTCAGGTTGGAAAAGCTACCCATCCACTGAAGCTGTCATTTGGAAGCAGTAGATGTTTATACCTTGAATATGAGCGTTTGATCATTTACATGATGTCAAGCTGCCAATCCTCTCCTTGGTAAATTCCTTGATGCTGAACAAGTGTTAGGAAAGAAAGCCCAGAATTTCCACTAGGTTCATTAATGAAACAGGAAGCACAGTTCTGAGTTCCTTCCCATGAAAGATGGCTTTCATAGTGTTGGAAGCTTAGTGTAACCCTTTATCAATTTCCTTTTGAAAACCTTGTTCCAATGCCTATTGTTCCTCTTTTGCAGAGTATCTTAGGTGAGTATTCTCTGGATGGGGTATTAATCCCATGATGGAACGAGAATTAAGAGCTGTTAAAATTCTAGTTCTCTCCAAATGACTGTGTTCATAGAACTAAGTGAATACTTAGAACCAGTTGAGATGTCCACTTTTGGCACTGTAGCCAATTGACAGGTTGGGGGAAAGCATTAATTCTGCACTTTGAGCTGAGGTTCCCCCCACTAAAGCTCAGGCTTCCAATACCCTGGTCAGACTAGTGACAGCATGTTCAGCATTGAGTCCCAAAGACTAGGCTGCTTACTTTACAGTCAGCAAAACACATTGTACCTGAATTACCCAAAAGGGATACCTTTTAGATCAAGATTAGAATACATTTACTAGATTACTCTGTAGAATTTGAATCTGATTCTTTAAAAAGCAAGTTACAGAAACATGGTTTTCTCTCCACCTTCATTTTAAAATTTGCCTGATGGCTTAACAAATCTGACTTGTTCTTTTGCATAAATACAGCAAGATTGGAGAACTCTCCATTTGGGGTACCCCATTATTTACTGAGAAGTCCTGGGGGTTGGCTAAAGACAGGAGGCACACCAATAATGGCATTAATTCTATGTGGCACGTCAGAGTTACCCAGGCCTGGCCATAAATGTCCCACGATGAACTGGATGGTCTCAAGCCTTCAGGTTGAACTGGAGGTGGCCTTTTCCGTAAATGCATCCTGGCAGAAAGGAGTCCATCCCCTCCCTTTTTCAGGGCTGGGAGAGATCCTGGTTTCCAGGGTTTTTCTTGATGCTGAGTAGGCCCAGATTGTGTCAGTCACACAGATTCAGATTTCTCATTTTCCATAGCAGTGATGATTTCCATTCTTTCCTTGAGCCAACTGGCCTCTAGGGTCTCCCTGAGGTTTGTAGGGTACTTGAAACAGTACCTGTTAAATACCTGCTCCTGTCATTTAGACCAATCCCTTGACTCTTTCCCTGAAAGAGGGCTTTGGGGTCCCATAAGTGATTTTCCTGTCTGCATGAGGGGTAGACCCTATTACAGAGAGGAAAGACTTTTATCTGGATTTATGCAAACCAACATAGTGCCATGAAGCATCAAAAACATACTGAAGGTACAAAAGAAGAGAAAAGCAAACATTTCACTTTACTCACAGTGAGATGCAACACACCCATTTGTTGTGGGTCCTAGTCAAAGAAGCTAAAATCTGTAGAGGAAAAGTGTGCAATTTAACATCATATTTAACCCATTCAATCCCATGTTGAAAACCTTGACTTCCCATTAATAAGAGCACTGTACTGGGAGTCCAGTGTACAGTTAAACATGTCTAATTCATTTAATCCCATTTGAAAAACCCTTGATTTTCCGCAACTTTTGAAGAATTCAATTATCTAAGAGCACTGTAACAGGAATCCAGACAATCCATCCAATATCTTTTCCATAGATCCTACCAAAAAACATACTAGAACAATTCTGCATGTGATTTAAAGAGTTTCTTAAAACAGTGATCAGTTTCTTTCCTTCAAACACAACCTCAATCCTTTTACACATTCTTTTACATTCATTCTGTCCTGTAACTTTCCTTCAACCCATTTCAAAATCAACTTCACTTTAATAGGATTCCTTTCCTTTTTCCAACTGATGATATCTGCATCCATTATCTTTCTGACTTAAGACATACATCTATATTCCTTATAGTCGTCCCACAAATTTAAACTTATTTTTACTGAACTTAGTACAACATGATCTTCCAAGTTTGGGCACAAATTACCAATCATTTCATTTAACATGACAAAACTACTTTCAGTGTTATTTCAAAAGCATTAGGTCAGTTCTATAGATATTTAACAACTTTAAAGATGCTCACAACTAAAGTTCTTACAACATATTCATTGGGCAAAGGTTCACTCCACATTAGAAATTAACCAGGAGACATCTTAGAATTCTGATTTCTAGGAAAACACAAATATAAAGATTAAAACACTCATAGATTACCATAAAACATTAAGGATCTCACACTTGCATACAAACTTCCCTGTGATGGTCAGAGCTAGATATGATACCTGGTGACAAAGCTTTGCAATGAATAAAGTTATCAGAATAATAACATGCATTCTCATGTACTGGACAGACTGATTTAACAATACTCAGTAAAATTTCCCACATTTTCCATGAAATACTCCATTCTTATCTCAAACTTTAACTGAGGCACAATGCTATGGCTTCAGACTATCAGGCTAACACCTGAGATTAATCTATTATAATTCTTTGCTAAGTATCTCTAGAAATTTTAGTTACCAAAAGTCTCAGAGATCAAATAAAACACTTGTAGAATAAATTTTACAACCAATTTTATAACTCTAGAAACTCATATTTTAACTAAACCATTACTCTTCAAACCTGTTTTTAACCACAACTATTTCAGCTCACATTCAAATAATCCAATATAGATGCATATGTACATTGACACAACGGCATAACCTTTAAACCATCAATTTTTATGAAACATGAGTAAACCTTCTTATGCTTAAGTTCAATAGTTCTTTGTAAAAAACTAAAGCTCGCCGAGGGGGCGCGTGCACTCGCGGGCTCTCGGGGCAGCTGTCTCATCGCCCGCGTTCGGTGCTCTGGAACCGCAGTGTGTGGACCGGATCGGGACGGCCGGTGGTCAAGGGCAGGCGAAGGAAGAACGAGGACCAAGCTGGTTGCTGATTAGTTACCGTTTATTCAATCTTCCACCTTTCTCATCTCCGGCACTCCCAGCTCCGGCCTCTCTCTGGATCTACTGCTCAACTCTGCCACCTCTCCCTGGCTTCTCTCTCTCCTCCCCCTTGTCTCTCCCACCTTGCCCTCTAGGCTACAACCAGCCAGGTAGCCAAATCAACATAAGAAAGCCCTTCCTGAGGGCAGGGCACTCCAAAGCCCTTCCTCACTCTTAAGGTTTTTTTCTTTTCCTTAGTCCAGGAACTTATTAACATCTTAATACTAGTTATTTTTGTATGGACATAGCAAGGGATACATTGAGGCCTGCAAGGCAGCTCTCCTGGCAACATCTTGCCACAGGCTCAGACAACAGCACTCAGACCAGATTAATCATTCCTCACCCTAGCAGGTCCAAATCTAGTATCACTGGATCATGACAGCATTTGTCCATGATCAAGCTCTTAACTTCATGTAGAGTCAAATGACTCCCAGGTTACAAAAGCATAACATTTGTTAAGTCTTCCTGTGTCCATACAAAAAGGACTTGCTCTGAATAAACTATGCAAAGGACTCAAGGAGAAGAGAAAAACATTATTTACAAGTCAACAGAACACTAAGAAAGAAGCTACAAATAAACAAAGAGGAATAGGAGCACTGTAATGGGAGTAACCCAATAAACCTAAACTACTGAGGCTATGTTATCCTACAGTTCTTGTACCTTAGTTATTTCAAATCATGAGCTTTCTAACTAACAATTGCACAATACAAACATGCTTTCTGACACAGAAAGAGCCCTTTTTTTTAACTAAACTTTGATAATAGCATAGAAAAAAACACTTGGACTGTCAATGTTTATGGAAACATAAGAAAACTATTTTGATGGCTTCTGTACCTCTGTTTGTAAACTGGCTAAATTCCTCATTAAGATTGGCTGAATCTTGTAAAATAAAGCCTTGCATCCTCTGAACGCTTTATTTCACTTTAGTTTTAGGCACTACTTCTGCAGCTCTTCCTAGATAGTAGATTCTGAAGTTCAGATGAATTACAACTGTAATAGCCATTAATGTTCTTCCAATAAGAAATCCAGATTGAGAATTTTGCCTTCTCTGTAGGCTCAACATTCTGATAAGAAATCTTTGTTTAAAACCTTGTCTAACAAGTTCCAAAAACACTTCAACCCTTTAAATTGCTGGACTACATATCACTTTGATCTCTCATGATGATCTTGCTTTCCCTGGTCTAATTTTTACTGCTGATTTTCACTCTGGCTCCAACACTCAAGTTCAAGTGTTCCACATAGAGACAGACAGACAGACAGACAGACAGACAATGAACTTACTAACAAAAACACCACTACATGTGCACATGTATACATTTGATCGATCGATCTGACCCTTCAAAAAAATGGCAGGGAGAGGACTGACAGACTGAGAAAGGAAGGAGAAGTCCCCAGGGCAAAGTTAAGCCCTGTCGGCCGATTGGGAACATTGCTCCCCGTTTCTCTGCCTGACCAGCCAGTTTCCTGCTTGTTAAAAATGGGTCAAGAAAGCGCTTTTGTTGATACAAGCCGGCAAAACTATGACCAAGTTGTTGAAACTTAAGGTTGCCAGATGTTACCATTTTAAGATCAAGATTACTTCTGAGGCAGGGAGCTAGTATCTTCTTATCAAATGTGGGGATAAACCACCTTAGTGACACACTTCTTCATTCTTGATATTAAATCTTCTTCTCTGCTTTGATAATCCTACTTCTTTCGTTACCTGCAAAAGATCTGACTGCAAAATGGTCTGGTAATGCAAACTGCCATTCACTGGCCATGTTTCCCCATGCTCTAGATTATATTCAAGCCATATGGTGTTACAGAGGTCAACAAGATATCCCTTATTTAAACTATCTAGCTGGAGGCTCTTCCAATGTTTTAATTTAACAAGCAACCCAGAGGGGAATTTTAGGTATTGAAGTTGAGTTGCCCATGTTTCTGAGTACCAGCAACAACCTAGGGAAGAGAAAAAACCTAAGACAGGATGGTCCTTGAGCAAAAACTACTCTCCAGGGCTTCGCTTCGGCCTCTCCCAAGGGGACTCTAACCCCTCGTAGTGGCCTTGGCCATTCCCGAGGGGACTCTAACCCCCCGAGTATTGGCCTACGCTTTGGCCTCTCCCGAGGGGACTCTAACCCCTCGTAGTGGCCTTGGCCATTCCCGAGGGGACTCTAACCCCCCGAGTATTGGCCTATGCTTTGGCCTCTCCCGAGGGGACTCTAACCCCCCGAGTATTGGCCTACGCTTTGGCCTCTCCCGAGGGGACTCTAACCCCCCGAGTATTGGCCTACACTTTGGCCTCTCCCGAGGGGACTCTAACCCCTCGTAGTGGCCTTGGCCATTCCCGAGGGGACTCTAACCCCCCGAGCATTGGCCTTCACTCAGAGGCTCATTGGATTTGGACCGTCTCCATCAATGGCCTCTGCTTCTGCCGCAGGCGTCCCTGGGCAGGCCTGGCACCGGGCAGACCCACAGCTGTGTGCCCGAGCCGAACCTAATGCTGTGGTCTTAAAGAAACCCTGCTGCTTGAAAGAAGTTCTGCCTTTCTTAGCTTGCTACATCTTCCCTGCTTTTACCTTTTTTTTTCTTCAGTCTCACTTTGTCTAGAGCTAAACATGCTGGCTGCCTTCATTAGCATTACAATCGACCTCTAGCTAATCCTTTAATCGGACAGTGACTGGGTGGGGAAAGGATGTCCTTCCTGGATGTTGATTCACTTTAGTTTCCCGGATTATTCTCACTAGTGGGCTTCCCTCCCATTCCTCCCACAGTGAACAGTGACGCGAGACAGACAAAGGAGGGGTGCCTCTTTGCAGAGACCACTCAGATGCTTGCCTGGCCGGTGGAGAACTTAGCCTTAGTGGTTCAGCATTGTGACTTGCGACCGGCAGCTATGCCAGTGCCACCCTTGACTGTACGTTCTCCGTGGAATCGCAGGCAGCCCACTCGAGCTCTGTGACTTAGAGGGACTTTAAGAGTGCCAGGTCGTGGAGCTACAAAATCACGCCTGATAGGAGGACCTATCAGGGTGCTCATGCACACACACATTCACACAGAGGTTATCACATTCCTCCCTCATCCCCCCTAGAGATTTCCAAGGGAGCATACCTCCACAGCAGATTTTCCACAGATTACCTCCTTCCTCGTGGATTTCTTCACTGCTACTCCTGGCTGGCTCGCCAAAATGATGTCGGTGGGCCCCACGGGTGACTTACGTGAAGCGGGGAGGAGAAAGACGGTCACTTTCTCTCCAACCGCCTCTAACACCCGGGACCCAGGGTAACTGGGTTCTTGTCTCGCTCGCGGAAAAGAATTTCAGGAGTAGACAAGCAGTGAAGTAAATAGATTTTATTCAGAGGTTTCTGAGGGAGGGAGGAAGGGATAAGTGAGAGAGTGATAGTAAGAATAACGCGCTCAAGAAAGAACGCGGGCTTCTCCAAGGGTGGAGGAAGCTCTACACACATCCTAGCACTGGACACGACACGAAAGCATGAAAGTACACATCTCAAGGGGGGAGATGCGGGCGACACATGTGCTCGGCCACATGGCACAAGCAGCACATGGGCTCAGGCAGCATATGCGCGCACTTCCTTTGTTCAAGGTGGCCTTTATAGGGTTTCTCCAACCTGCCCCCACGTGGGGGCTTCTTCCCAGGTAAAAGTCCGTTGCTAAGGAGGTTGCTAGGGAGGTTGGGAGTGGTGATGGCCTTCTTTGGGGAACCCCCTGGGGAGGGGGTCTGTTGTCCTCAGGGTCTGCTGATGGTTTCTTCCTGGTCTTTTGTTTTCTTGAATCTGCACATCTTAAGAGTCCCCTTCCCAGAGACTCTGTTAAATCTCAATTTTCATTGCCAAGGGCCTTTCCCTATCTACCTGCCTACATCACTAAGACCGTCTGATGCTCTTTCCAGGAGCCTGGGCCCTGTCCCGGTGCCACACGGCTCCATCCATGTCCCATCATGTCAGTGCCCACCCCCCCACCCCACCCCGACTGCCCAAGGAAAAAGCAGCTTCCTGCCAGCGAGCACTTTCTCCTCCCCCCTGAGGTGGGAGGTGGCAGAGGGGGCAGCGACAGACAGACCCCTCCTGCTTAGGAACCTTCGGGGGTGGCTTCTCCCGAGCGGGGCGGAGCAGGGCCCCCGGGTCACTCGCGGTGAGGGGGAGCCACCACGGCAGTGGGTTTGCAGCAGCGCCGGGGCCACCCCTGCACGGGGAAGTTTCCCGAGACACAGCCAGCCTTGTGTGCTGACTCTTCCCCGCTCCTCGGGGCCGAGGCATCCGCGGTGGCGGCCGGGGGTGCTTCCCCCCCTCACCCCACCGCGCCCCCCTCCCCCTTCCCCCCCCCCCACCCCGTGCGCTCGCCTGCACGCAGCTGTTTTTGGCTTGACCACAGGACTCGCTCATGCCACAGTTCATGCGGTTCTCCAGCGCCGGGAAGAATTTCCCAGAATGCCTTGAGAAACCTGAGACACTGAATGGCTTTCAGGCCTTATTGATGTGGCGGGTGCAGGAAGCAGCAGTAGGTCAATAAATAGTTTTAGGCAGGAAACGGGGCTTAAATGGTAGCCTTCAAGTTTGGGGAAAGGCACTAGGGCTTGCTGGGACGGAGTCTGCCAGTCAGGGGGGGTGAGGGGTGGCGGGGGGCGGGGGGGGGGAAGCCGGAGCCGAATGCCAGTCTTTGAAATGGCTGCCACCAATCGGAGGCTCCTTGCTGGTCCTGGATGCGCGAGGCCGAGGCGGAGGGCAGCGCCCTGGGCCCCGGGGAGGGCTGCTTTCGGTTGGCAGAAAAGGGCTCCTTGTTCCCGAGGAGAAGCTGGCAGCCGCCGGGCTTCGTGCCGCCAAGGAGGGACACATAGGCTGGTTTTGGGTGTCCTGTGGGCCGGGCCCTTCCCAGCCCCTTCCCCACCCGTCCAGGGAGGGTCACCGAGCCGGGCCGCCTCCCAGCATCGTCCCGCTGCCCTCGGCCAAGGAGCGAGTCCCAGAAGCAGGACCGCAGGCTTCTTCCGCAACCGGTTTCCTAATTATGAAAGGAAACTCGCACCCAAGAGCAGGGAGATTCCGAGAGAAGAATCCAAAGTGCTTCTAGGGGGGCCGGAGCGACAGCACAGCAGCGGGGCGGGGGGGCGGGTAATTTGCTTTGGAAGCAGCTGACCCGGGTTCCATTCCCAGCATCCCATACAGACCCCCGGAGCACCACCAGGAAAAATTAATTCCTGAGTGCAGAGCCAGGAGTAAGCTCTGAGCATCACCGGGTGTTACCCCAAAACAAACAAACCAACAAACAGAAAGTGAAGAAGAGGGGCCGAGGAGAGGTAGAGACGGTGCAGGGGAAAGGCACTGGCCTCGAGTGCAGCCGACCCCAGGATACTGTGCCCCGCCAGGAGATATTCCTCAGTGCAGAGCCCCGAGTTAAACTTGAGTGTAGCCAGACGTGGCCGCCCCCACCAAAACAAAACCCGTCGATTTACTCGAGCGGGCACCAGGAACGTCTCTAATTCCTCCCAGCCCTGAGATTTTTAGCAGCCTCTCCTTACTCGTCTTTCCCAACGATTGGAGGCTCTTTCAGGGTCAGGGGAATGAGGCCTATCGTTACTGTTCTTGGCATATCGAATACGCCACGGGGAGCTTGCCAGGCTCTGCCGTGTGGGCGGGATACTCTCAGTAACTTGCCGGGCTCTCCGAGAGGTATTTATATACATTACTCTATGATTTGTTGCCTCCTGTCTGAACTCCATCAAATACAGTGTGGTAATTATGGAAAATGGAGGAAAACAAAACCCAAAAAGAAGAAAAGAAGGCTTGCTCTCTGAAGCCCTGTCTTCCATGCTTGCTTACCGACTTGTTCTCTCAAACCCGTGTTCTCGCTTGAATACGCATTTCCTCCTCATGTCTTGCCAAGTAAATTTTGCCCAATAGAAACTACCTTGCTTCACGAAAAAGAGAGAAGAGGGGGGGAAAAAAAGAAAAAGAAAGTGAATGCATAATTCCAATGCCAAAGAATATTTATTGTTAACACTATTTTTCATCTCTTTTGCTCTTGGAAAAATATGCATCCTGGGGGCTGGAGCGATAGCACAGCGGGTAGGGCATTGGCCTTGCACGTGGCCAACCCGGGTTCGATCCCCAGCATCCCATATGGTCCCCTGTGCACCACCAGGAATAATTCCTGAGTGCAGAGCCAGGAGTAACCCCTGTGCATTGCCAGTTGTTACCCAAAAAGAAAAATAAAATATATATATGTATATATATGCATATATGTGTGTATATATATGTGTGTGTGTGTGTGTGTGTGTGTGTGTGTGTGTGTGTCCAGTCTGGAGTAAGTCTTGAGCATATCTCCCCGCCCCTGGAAAAAAAAAAGATAAAATCAATTGTCTTCAGTATTTTTGGTTTTCTTGTTGTTTTGTTTGGGTGGGGATAGACCACACCTGGTGATGTTTTGGGGCTACTCTTGGCTCAGTGCTCGGGGTCTCCTCCTGACCCTTGAGGTGCTGGAGGCCCAAGTCGGGCTGCCAGCTTGCAAAAGCACGTGCCCCAGCCCTCGCCGTCTCTCCCGCCTTCTTGGAGGCGGGTTCGACCTAGCAGAGGCCGTTTGCTCCTGCTCTCTTCACAGTGGAGAGCCAAGTCCGGGCCCTGCGCTATTTTGAACTTCTCATAAACATCGTTTCTCATGGGCACGTGAATCATCGTTTTCTTAATCATTTCCCTATTGTTGGATGCTAAGGTGGTTCCATGTTTGTGTGCATTAAGCTAATTTTTCCTGTTATTTTTAATTATTTCCTTATGATAATTATCCAGAAGTGCCATTACTGGATCAAACAATAAGAGTGCTTGGGGGGGCTGGAGCAATAGCACAGCGGGTAGGGCGGTTGCCTTGCACGTGGACGACCCGGGTTCGATTCACAGCATCCCATATGGTCCCCTGAGCACTGCCAGGTGTAATTCCTGAGTGCAGAGCCAGGAGTAACCCCTGTGCATCACCAGGTGTGACCCAAAAAGCAAAAAAAAAAAAAAAAAAGAGTGCTTGGAAGAGGGCTTGCTTTGAAGGTTGCTCGGGAAAGGGGTCCCAACCCACAACACTGGGATTCCCTGTCTCGTGCCCCCCACGACAGCCTCACCTCAGCCGTTTCTCAGCTGCACTATTACAGTCCGGGGGCAGAGGGGAGTTGAGGGAAGGTCGTGTTTTCACCCATTTTGATTGCTACTGAGATTTGACGGATTTTTTTTTTTTTTTTTTTGGTCAGTGATTCGGCTCGACAGAGAATTATCTTTTAACGCCCTCTTTGCCCTGGGCTGTGAGAGATTATTCACAAAGTTCACTAGAAATTGGAACCAGGTCTGTACGTATTGAGCCCTTAGGCCCTGTCACGCTTACGACAGTGTCATGTCACGCTTCCCCCAGCCTGCCTTCGCACCCGAGGCTTCCTTTCTCCTTGCTCCGTGCAGAAAGCCTTCCCCGCACATACTGTCCACAGAGACCCGGTTCAATTTTCCCCAAGTCCCCATGGGCGGTGGACTGTTGTTCCTGTCTCTCTAGTTCGTCTGGAATTCATTTTAGAACCGATCTTGGTTATCCTTCCCGACTTAGAGCGCTGTGCCAGCCCCCGTGTGTGAGTGAATGAGCTTCCTTCCGTCTGGGGGCCTCAGGGGACCTCGTCATAAGCCGTCCTAGAAGCCAAATTTATCTCCAGGCTGTCAGATAAGCTGCCCATCCTCGGGTCCTTTTCATGCCCTTTTGACTGTCTCACCTTGGAACAGGTGGAAAGTAATACACACACACCACACACACACACACACACACACACACACACACACACACACACATTCTGGGTTTTGGTGGGGTTTTTTTTGGGGGGGTGGGAGGCACACCCTTCAGTGCTCGGGTTACTCCTGGCTCTGCACTCAGGAATCACTCCTGGCCGTGCTTGGAGGACCCTGTGGGATGCTGGAATGGAACCCGGGTCGGCCTCACGCAAGGCAAGCACCTTACCTGCCCTATTATCACTCTGGCCCTGATTTGTTTTGTTTAAGGCCGCACCCAGCAGTGCTCAGGGGTCCCTCCTGGCTCTGCACTCAGGAATCCCTTCCTGGCAGTGCTCGGGGGACCACATGGGATGCTGGGGATTGAACCTGGGTCAGCCGTGTGCAAGGCAAGCCCCTCCCCTCTGTACTATCATTCTGGCCGGCCCTCACCCCCAACCCCTCCCCCAATTCTGTTTTGTTTTGATTCCAAGCTATGTGCCCTCCTAGTCTTCCAAATTCCTTTCAGTCTGATTTTTTCCCTAAGTCTCCATTTCCCACCCCCCCCTTTTTTTTCTCCAAGAAGTTGCCACCAGAATAGAGAGAAGAAATAACATTCGAAGCCATTGCTTCAAAGTTACTCCTAACATTCGAAGCCATTAGGTGGAGAATCACCCTTGTTACAGTGCTCTCTAACATGAAGGACTAGTGTGTGTTTCTTCACTTGCTGTTGCGGCAGGGACAGAATTCACAGGGCTGGGGTGCAGGCTGGGGTCCCCCAGGCCCTGGCATCTCGGGGCTCGAGCCACACCGCACCACCAGACGCCCCAGCATTGAAGGCCACAGAGCCCCCTGCATCCAGGACTGACACCCCCTGCTTCTCTGTACTCACTGAAGAGGGTCCCCCCCAATTCAGACTTTCCCCCCAGTCAGTTTAGTTCCTCGGTCACTTGACGGAAACCCGGCCTTCATAATGCCATCTCCGTATTTTGTATTGCTTCACTCAATGAGCTTTTCTTTTTCTTTTCTTTTCTTTTTCTTTTTTTTTTTTTTGCTTTTTGGATCACGCCCAGCGATGCTCAGGGGTTAGTTACTCCTTGATCTGCACTCAGGAATTACTCCTGGCAGTGCTCAGGGGACCCTATGGGATGCTGGGATTCAAACCCAGCTCGGCCACGTGCAAGGCAAACGCCCTACCCGCTGTGCTATCGCTCCAGCCCCTCAATGAGTTTTTCTGCATTAAAGTAATCTCACTGCTTAATCCTGTCATGCAGAGGTGTTGAGGGCTGGAGAGATGGTACAGCGGGGAGGGCATTTGCCTGGCACACAGTCAACCTGGGTTCTACCCCTGGCACCCCATCTGGTCCCCCAAGCACTGCCAGGAGTGAACTTTGAGCACAGAATCAGGACTAAGCCCTGAGCACCACCCAGTCTGACCCCCAAATATATTTTTTCTTTTTGGGTCACACCCGGCAATGCACAGGGGTTACTCCTGGCTCTGCACTCGAGAATTACCCTTGGCAGTGCTCAGGGGACCATATGGGATGCTGGGAATCGAACCCGGGTCGGCCGCGTGCAAGGCAAATGCTCTCCCCGCTGTGCTATCGCTCCAACCCCTGACCCCCAAATTTTAAAAATGTTGTTTTTAGTGTCTTTCTCCATCTAAATACTCTTATTAGGCGTTAATATCTCTGGCTAATCCTCATCATTGCTAAGAGTTCTCTTGGGGGTTTCAGGCCTATAATCGTATCAAACCATTTGACCTCCTCCTCTCCAAGGGTCATGGGTGCTACTGTTTTATTCATCACGTGTATTGATACGATATGTGACGTTATAGATTTTCCGATACTCCATCATC
The DNA here is from genome assembly GCF_027595985.1 of Sorex araneus. Lineage (NCBI taxonomy): Eukaryota > Metazoa > Chordata > Mammalia > Eulipotyphla > Soricidae > Sorex > Sorex araneus. Next base: position 357,783,088 of record NC_073303.1, read on the forward strand.
CTTGCCTCCCTGGGATAAAATCTGTTGGGTTCTAATGGGTCGTCTTGCAAGTGCTCCCTCTGGGGCCTCCCCGTCCGCCCGCTGCCGGGAGATCAGCCCGTACTGCTCTTTCTTCCCGTTCTGAGATTTCATGAATACAGAAGTGTAAAACACTTGCTTTTGTCTGTGTTCTTCCTCACTAGGTAGCACTGCAGCTGTTTGATTATTAAGGGCTAGGGTTTTTCCTTTTTAAGGATATATCTTTACCTGTCATTATCTTTGGCCACATCCCACAAAGCTGATCACTCTTATTTCCAAAAGAATGTATTGTATATTTGATTTCTTTTGGGGGGAAGGCCTTTGGTGCTCAGGGAGTACTTTCAGCTCTGTGTTTAGGGGTCACCCCCAGCAGTGCTCAGGGGACTGTGGTGTACTGGGGACTGAACCCAGAACCCCATCGTGCAAGCATGTGCCCTGCCTGTGAACCTTCCCTTCAGTTCTGATTCCATCTTTCTTTGGGAGCACACATTTTAATCACTCAAGAATCTTCATTTCAATCACCCAAGAGTACATTTTGACCACCCAAGTCACCTTTAAAATAATTATTTTTTTTCTTTCTTTTTGGGTCATACCCGACGATGCACAGGGGTTACTCCTGGCTCTCCACTCAGGAATTACACCTGGCAGTGCTCAGAGGACCACATGGGATGCTGGGAATAGAACCCAGGTCGGCCATGTGCAAGGCAAACGCCCTGCCCGCTGTGCTATCTCTCCAGCCCCTAAAATAATTATTAAGTCTTAGTTCAAATATGTATACTGTCCACGATTTGAAATTTTAATAGTTGCATCTTACAGTGAGACTAGTTTATTGCATTAATTACATTGTTAATTAATGACATTATTCAAATCATGCAATTTGTTGATTTTTCCTTGTTCATTTTTCCACCCAGTGCTGTTGGTTTTATTTCTCATTATTTTCCTTGTGTTTCAATAGCTTTTGTTGGTGTGTTTTGAGCCTGTGCTGTCTGGAGTTTCCCGTTATCCATTGTGGATTGTCTAGTCTTCTCCATAGAAACAGCTTTATTTTTATTATTCACTTTTATCTTGAAAATGACTTGGATTTTCTGGTTCTTTAATTATACTTTCTTTTGCCCATCCACCCCTTAATTCTATAGATTCTATTTTCAAGTCTGCTCATCCTAGTACACTTTTGTTGTTGTTGTTGTTATTGTTGTTATTGGGGGGTTAGGGAGGAGGTGGTGTTCAGGGACCACCACACCTGGGCAGGGCTCAGGGGACCATAAGGGATGAGGGGATCAGAACCGCATCAGATCCACTCAGGATGAGCACCCCACCTGCTGTACCAGCCTCCATCCCCTTTGGCCATTTATTTTTTCTTTTTTCTTTTTTTTTTTTGGCTTTTTGGGTCACACCCGGCAATGCTCAGGAATTACTCCTGGCAGTAGTACTCAGGGGACCATATGGGATGCTGGGGATTGAACCTGGGTTGGCCATGTGCAAGGCAAACGCCCTCCCCGCTGTGCTATTACTCCAGCCCCCCCCCTTTGGCCATTTCTTGTCCCCCTTACCCGCCCTTTGCTGTTGTGGCAAGGACGGGGGTTACACGGGCTTGGTCCTGGTGCTCCCACACACCCTCCCCGAAGCTCACATCCCTGGAGCTGGTCTGCACTGTAGGCTTGGTGCGGGGTGCAGGGGCGGAGTGCCTGCACGCCACTGACGGTGCCCAGCGGCCACACACTGCAGGACGGTGCTCACTGGCCACGTGGGCAGCAGGGGCCAGACTGCTGCTTGGACACTGAGCCGTCCCAGACCCCAGCCCTTGGGGATTTAGGCTGGGCTCTTCAGGCCCAATGGCGCTGCAGTTCCTAGTCAAAGTACATTTTTCTTTTTTTTTTTTTGCTTTTTGGGTCACACCTGGCGATGCACAGGGGTTCCTCCTGGGTCTGCACTCAGGAATTACTCCTGGCGGTGCTCAGGGGACCATATGGGATGCTGGGATCCAAACCCGGGTCGGCCGTGTGCAAGGCAAACACCCTACCCACTGTGCTATCGCTCCAGAACCCAAAGTACATTTTTAAATGTCTTCTTTTAAAGATGATTTCTGATTTTCTTACTCCATCTTGATCATGTTTTGACTCCAAATGGTAATTTCTTACTTTGACTTAACTTCCCGAGCTTACCTTCAGTTTTCACTTCTGGTCCATCTGTCCTATGATTTCCTCTGGATTGAGTGATACATTATTCACTGGAGCATGCGTTAAAGAAAACCATTGCTTTGGGCACAGCGGGTAGGGCACTCGCCTCACACACAGCCAATCCAGTTTCAGTCCCCGGCATCCCATGTGACTCCCCCAGGCACCGCCAGGAGTAACTCCTGAGTGCAGAGCCAGAAGCAACCCCTGAGCATGGCCGGGTGTGACTCAAAGAACCCCCCCCCCCGCCTCCCCACCAAAAAAAAAATCCCAGAATATCTTAGATTTTTCAAATTGTCTTTAGTTATAGTTAACCAAAAAAAAGATAAACATAAAGTTTGCCATCAACTATTCCCTAGTGTCTGACTTAGTTATAAACGTGCAGTCATGGGGCTGGAGCGATAGCACAGCGGGTAGGGCATTTGCCTTGCACGTGGCCAACCCGGGTTCGATTCCCAGCATCCCATATGGTCCCCTGAGCACCGCCAGGGGTGATTACTGAGTGCAGAGCCAGGAGTAACCCCTGTGCATCGCCGGGTGTGACCAAAAAAGAATAATAATAATAATAATAATAATAATAATAATAATAAATAAACGTGCAGTCACGTTGTCACACAATCCATCTCTAAACTCCGTTTCTCATTTTACCACAACTCTTCATTCCTTTTGTCTACCTGGGCCCCGTGGCTTCCCAAGCTCCATTCTATCTCTGGGAATCTCAGCTGTCTCCCTCCCAGTCAAAGTGGCTCTTAAGGGCCCAGGTTTGGGTGGACAAGCACGTCCCTTGCATGCATGAGGCCCTGAGTTCTGCCCCCAACACTGCATGTCCCACCCCTCCCTCCAGCGCTGTTGAGCGTGGCCCCCACAATATCAATTTTTTTAAGTGGAATAAAAAGAAAAAAGTGGGGGGAAAATGTTCCTTCTTTTGTGACTGGCTTGTTTCCCTTCTTATCATGTCCCTGTGGTTCACCTACGTGACATTATCAGAACTCCCTTCCTCTTCGGGGCTGAGTAATATTCCTTTGTGCGTCCGTGCTGCCCATCCATCCATGTGTGGGCTTGGGCCTTGCTTCCACCTCGTAGCTGTTGGAGAGGCCGCTGCCCTGGCCACGAAGGGTTTCACTGTCTTGTGAAGCTCTCACTCTCCGTTGCTGGGCCCTAGGGCACCTCTAGACTTCATGTCTTGAGGAAGCTCGAGCTAGTTTCCCATGGCAGCTGTTCTGTGGAGTGTTTTGAAAGATAAGCATGTAGGTGGGGATTTTTTTGTTGTTGTTGTTCAAAAACATTTGCTTATGTAAGACGTCTCTGCCGCACTCGCTTTCTGCTCCATGTGGTCCTTTCTGCCAAACAGAGGAATATGTTCCTTCGACATCTGAATTTTATAGATATAGAAGAAGTAGAAGGCCAACCGTATTTTTGTTCCTTTGTTTAAAAAATAAATAAATAAATAAATAACACAAGGGTGTTTTTTTTTTCCCCCCTTCAGAGCTGTTTTTAGAAGTTTTCCCCTTTCCTTCAAATGAAAAAAAGAAAGTTTTCCTGCTGAGTACAAATGGTGGGAACACGGCAGGCCCTTGTCGCTGGAAGGCCTAGTTCTTCCTTGTTTTGCCTTTTTTTGTTTTTTTTTTTGTTGTTTGCTTCAGGTTGTTTGCAGCTCGCTCTGTCCCGTGCGTGTGGCTGCCCTCTGTGGAGGTGCCTGTCACAGCCATGGGCGTGTGGCCTGGCTCCATGGTGCCACTCGCTTTTCGTTCCTCGCCCCGTGTTCATCGCTGTCCCCGGCGCCCGGCTCCTTCTCCCGCCTGCCTTCTCCGCAGCTGTCCCTCCGGCCCCCACGCTGGCCCCTCCCGCCTCTGTTCACCTGCCCCTTCAGTTCCTCCTTCCCGTCGATCATCACCTGCCCCCGGCCCCGGCTCACACTTTGTGTCCACCTAAGATTTAGCTCGTCGCCATTCCTTCTCGGCCTTCTCTGTTGGGTCTGTGGTGGAGGTGGAGGCCGGGGAGCTTCCAGGGAGGACCTTTGTGCCTCCACAGAAGGACCTCAGGGTGCGGGAGGAGGGTCCTGACTGGGCTCCAACCCTTCCCGTGCCAGGGACCGGGCACTGTGCGGCCGCGGAGCCCACGTGCACTGCCACCAAGCCCCATCCTGGCCCCGTGATTCTCTCCTGTGACCCGTCTTCTCACCTACCACAGGACCCCGTTTCGGGAGCAAAATTCATTCCAAGGAAATCAGCTTACAAGCGTGTGAAGTGTTCATATGCTTGAGGGGGTCGGTTTTGTTTGATTTTTTTCCGTTGTGCCTCACCCAGCGCGGTGCTTAGAGATTGCTCCTGGCTCTCATTCCTGGCAGCCGTCAGGGAGCCCTAGGAGGCGACTGAACCTGAAACCCTTGGCCACGTGCCAGGCAAGCGCCCTACCCACTGGGCTATCTCTCTGGCCCCTGGGGGTTCTGTGTTGTTCTGCACCAACCACCAGAGTGCCTTGTGGCTGCTGTTCTCGCGGACATGAGCTCTCGCACGTTTTGCACAAGGAGCCTTTTAGGGTTTGGTGTTTATCGTTGTCGGCATTTGCAGAGGACGCATTTCCCGAGGTCGCCAGCTAGGCCCGAGTTTCCCCGCCTCCTTGATGCTCGCTGCTCCCTCGCCTCTGCCTGCAAAACTCCATGGCTCTCGTGGGTCCCTCAGGGACCCCCTTGGGCATGCTCAGTGTCTGCTGGGGTTAACGCTCCCCTCCTCAGACACCTTAAGCCGGCGGGTGACGCCGGGGCCCCCACTGTCCCGTCCCTGCTGGCTGGCAGCCCCACACGGAGCCTCCAGCCCAGAGCAGCGCCCGAGTGCCTGCCCGAGAGGACACAGCTCAGTGCCCAGCTCAGATGCAGTTTTGGAAACTCCTGCTCCGGCTTCTCGCTGCCCCGCTGGCCTTAGCCTCTGACCGGCCCCGGAGCACCCGCGAGGAAGGTGCCGATGCGCCCTGGGCGGAGGGTGGCACTGCCCACGTCTCAGCCTCCCCAGTGGCAGCGCGTTAGCTGACCGGCTCTCCACGCACCCCCCTCACAGAGCTGGCCTCGGCCCTCCTGCGTGTGCGTCCACGGGCGTTCCCGTGGAGCTCGGGCGGGGCGGCTCGCCCGCGGGAAGGGCCGGAGGGACGGGGGTCCCGCAGGGCCGGGCAGCGCGTGGCCTCACCCGGTGTTCTGTGCCTCCGCAGAAGGACTTCACGGTGCGGGAGGAGCTGCAGCAGCAGGACGTGGAGCGCTGGCTGGGCTTCGTCACCTTCCTGTGCCAGGTGTTCGGCACCATGCGGAGCAGCACCGGGGAGCCCTTCCGCGTGCTCGTCTGCCCCATCTATACCTGCCTCAGGGAGGTAAGAACACACACACACACACACACACACACACACACACACACACACACACACCCCACCTCAGGGAGGTGAGAGACCCCCCCATCGACACCTGCCTCAGGAGGTAAGAACACACCCCCCCACACACACCCGCCTCAGAGAGTTGAGAGACCCCTATAACTGCCTCAGGGAGGTGGGAGTCCCCCTCTGCCCGCCCCCGCCTCAGGGAGGTAAGAGCCCCCCCTCCCCACCTCAGGGAGGTGAGAGTCCCCCCACACCTGCCTCAGGGAGGTAAGAGCCCCCCCACACCTGCCTCAGGGAGGTAAGAGCCCCCCACACCTGCCTCAGGGAGGTAAGCGCCCCCCCACACCTGCCTCAGGGAGGTAAGAACACACACCCCCCTCAGGGAGGTGAGAGTCCCTCATCGACACCTGCCTCAGTGAGGTGAGAGTCCCCCTATATCTACCTCAGGGAGGTGAGAGCCCCCCACGCCCATCCACACATGCCCGGGAGCTCAGAGCCCTGCGGCTGGGCTGGCCACCCTGGGCCACACCCGGATGACCCACTCAGGGAGTGACGGCCCCTCCGTCCTCCCCCTCCATCGGGAGAGCGGCAGCCCCACTGCTGGCCCTAAAGCCAGGGTTTTCTTTCCTGGCGTTCCGAAAGGGCAGTGTGCCCTTTCACCTGCCGAGGGGATGTTCTAACTCGGCCCCTCGGCTGTCTGCGAGTGGGGGCCGACCTGAGGCAGCGGGGGCGGGGGTAGAGGGGTGAGTGAGTCTCGGGGGTGGCTTGCTTTCCCACCGAATTCCTTGCATGTTGGGGGAAGGTGGGTCACACCAAAAGATGAGGATCTGACTTAGTGCCTGAGCGCTCCCTTGACTGCTGACTCCGCCACTGTCCAATGAATGAAGGAAGGAATGAATGAATGAAAGTTGGACAAAGCAAGAATTTGGTGGGGAGGGGGCTGGAGCGATAGCACAGTGGGTAGGGTGTTTGTGTTGCACGTGGCCGACCCGGGTTCAATTCCCAGCATCCCATATGATCCCCCGAGCACTGCCAGGGGTAATTCCTGAGTGCAGAGCCAGGAGTGACCCCTGAGCATCACCAGGTGTGACCCAAAAATCCAAAAAAAAAAAAAAAAAAAAAAGAATTTGGTGGGAAGCTTGCCGTCAGGGCCTGGCTTTAGAAGGTGGCGGGGACAGAAACACAAATGGCACAGGGGGCTGTCAGCGTGTCGCCCACTGAGACACAGGTGAGAGTAAGGGGCCTTTGTGCTTCTTGTCCTCTTTCCAACCCAGAGCCAGCATGAGGCCGAGTGGGAAGGACGCAGGTGCCTCACGAGCTGACCTATGGGTCCTGCTTTCGGCGGGGGGAGGGAAGCTGAGGGGTGGGATAGGGAGCTGCCCAGGCGCTTATACTCCTGGCTGGGAAGCCCGGGGTCTCCAGGGAGGGGGGTGCATCCTGGAGAGAGGCGAGGACGGGAGCCAGGGAGGCGGCCAGCCAGGGGGGTGTGGGCCGGGGAAGGTTCTGGAAGGCCCGTGCCCTTCCTATGCACTGCCCCTCCCACAGGGCTGGGTATGGCCACAGGGAGGTCCGGCCCCTGATTTCAGTGACCACCAAGCCGGAGGCCACATAGGGGCACCCTGGAGACCGGGTCAAGGTGCTCGTGGTGTGTGTCTGGGAGAGGCTCAGAGTGAGACGTGAGGTCGGGGACAGTTTTGTGTGCCTTCCCCTGTTGTTATGGAGGTGCTGGTCTGTGATTCTGTCGATGAGAGCGGCCTGTGCCCATGGCCCCAGCACCACGCCCACCCGCAGGGTGCCCGCTCCCTCCACCCCCCGGGCCCCTCCCGTCCGCATACGCCCAGTTCCGGGGGCAGGACCCGAAGCCCTGCTGCTTGGACCCCTCGCCGGCGGCAGAGCCCTGTGGTTCTGGAGGTGACGTGACCGACACACCTAGAGAGGGAGTAAAGCTCAGAGACTGACGTTCCCGGGAAGGGGTGGGGGCCCCTGGGTACGGGTGCCCGACAGTCTGAGGCGGCAGGTCCCTTTGGTGCCTCGGCCAGCCCCGGCAAACCCCGCTCGACTCAGCCTGGGCCACCCAGCCCAGACAGACCCAGACGGGGGCCCGTGCCCATGGGCTCCCGGGTCAGCGTCTGCCACCCGCACTCCAGTGGCCCCGTGCCCCTCCCCGCCCGGACAGCTCCGGGCCTTAGAAACGGCGGTTCTGGGAGCTGGAGAGATAGCACAGCCTGTAGGGCGTTTGCCTTGCACGCGACCGACCTGGGTTCGAATCCCAGCATCCCATATGGTCCCCTGAGCACCGCCAGGGGTGATTCCTGAGTGCAGAGCCAGAGAGTAACCCCTGTGCATCGCCGGGTGTGACCCAAAAAGCAAAAAAAAAAAAAAAAAAAAAAAGGCGGTTCTAGGGCTGCGACCTGGACTGGCCCCCAAGTCCGTCCCACCCGTAGGACCCGGCGCCTGCCCTTGTTCTTGTCGCCCGCCCCGGCAGGACACAGGCCTGGGCCGGGGCCTGGCTGCCAGGACACTTCTGGCACCTGGGGCTCAGGCGGTGTGGGCCGCTGGCCGCTGGCGTGAGATGCGGAAGGTGCGGGCAGGTCTGGGCACCCGTCCCGGGCACGGGCCCCTGCTGCGCTCATGACAAAGTCCCAGATAAAAGGGTGGCGGCGGGGGGAGCCAGGAGCCGGCGCTCCCAGCCGGCAGCACCCTGACTCAAAGGCGCCTGGGCCGCCTCTCAAGGCTGCTGGAGGGGGGTGTGGACGGGAGGTGTGGCGGGGGCAGGGCCGAGCGGGGAGAGGAGCCGCTGGACCAGAGCCTGGAAGCAGGCCCCGGACTGGCCCTGGGCAGGCACCCTCTGGCCTGACTTAGGGCCTGGGTCCATCCCACGGGGACCACTGGCTTGAAACAGGGCCAGCCCACGGGGCCTGGCTCTCCCCCGGCTCAGCCCAGCTCTCAGCAGGCCCAGTCTCTGCCCCGTGGCCCTCAAGACCCCGGGTGCCTTTCCCGCCACGCTCCTGCTGGCTGGGCTGAGTGGACCGTTCTCTGGCTCCCTCACACCCTTGGACGTCAGGCTGGAGGTTTCTCTCTTCCTAGCCTGGACACCACCTCCCCACGCAGCTCCCCCGCCCGTGCCCAGTCCCCCAGGGCCTGACCTCCAGCTCCCCTGCATGGGGGGACCCATCAGCTCCAATCGGGGTCCATAGCGGCCCCCTGTGCCCTGGGAAAGGCTTTCTCCAGAGTGCCCCAGGCTGTCGTTTCTCCTCAATCTTTTGGGTCAAACCTGGTGATGCTCGAGGGCTCCTCCTGGCTCTGCGCTTGGGGCTCAGGAATCGTTCCCGGAGGTGCTCAGGGAGGACCGTGTGGGACGCCGGGATCAAAGGCCAAGGCCCTCCCCGCTGTACTACCGCCCGGTCACTGTTGCTTCCCTTTGAATTCGCACGGCGCCCCGCAGAGCCCGTTTCTTTAGAGAGCAGAGAGATCAGGCAGCTTGCTCGGGCCACGTGGGCTGGCCGCAGGGTCCATCGTGCTGGTGTCCAGTTCTGAGCGCCCGGGTGCCCGCTCCTGAGCCCTCGGCTTCCGGGGCCTGCAAGCGGCGTGTCCGGCCTGGTTCTCCTCTCTGTCCAGTACCGGGGGCCTGCTCCGCGGCAGGGCCAGCGGAAGCTTTGTGGCATTGGTTCTGTTCGGGTTGTTGGGTGGCTTCGGGGTAGGGGGAGTCGTGCCCGTCCTGGGTGGGGGTTTCTCCTGGCTCTGTGCTGGGGGGCTCTCTCCTGGCGGTATTGCAGGGACCATGCCGTGTGGAGGCTCAAACTAAGCTTACCGCACCCAGAGCCTTGACCTGGCCCATTGGGTTCTCTCCCTGGCACCTGGGGTTTTTTTTGTTTGTTTGTTTGTTTTTTGCTTTTTGGGTCACACCCAGCAGTGCTCAGGGCTTACTCCTGGCTCTGCACTCAGGAATTACTCCTGGAGGTGCTTGGGGGACCATATGGGATGCCGGGGATCGAACCCGGGTCGGCCGCGTGCAAGGCAAACGCCCTACCCGCTGTGCTATCGCTCCAGCCCCTGGCACCTGGTTTTGTTTCTGCTCTGAGGAACGTGCCTGCAGTCCTTTAGGGGAGCCGGGGAAGAATCATTCTCGGAGAGGCCTTTTCTCGTTGACACACTGACCATTTTCAAAGGAACGGACAAGCTGCCCGGGCACCAGACGCTCTGGCTGTCTCCCACCCTGTGCCCGGGGCAGCTCTGGCGGGCATTTTCCTGGTATTTATTTCAACTTTTCCTGGTGCACGAGCACGCCCTGTGAGATGGGCGCACGGACAGCACTGGTCTCTGCAGGCCGTGTGGCACGGCAGGTGCCAGCTAGCACCGAGGCATCTGGCACAACTGAATGTAGGGCCCGGGGATTGGACCCCACCCCTGCCTCCTGCACCCCACCAACCCACCCTGGCTATGGCAACAGCCAGCGTTGCCTTTGCTTCTGTGACTCGCGCCCGTTCTGGCAGCCTGTGCCGGTGGGTGAGAGTGGGGGCCCTACCGCGGGAGTCTCAGGAATGTGTGTCCAGCGCACATTTTCCTTTGTCTTGCTGGAGGCCAGAAAGCTGAGCCATGCCCGGCACTACCCAGGGTCAGCTCTGGGCTCTGTTTGATGGTCGCTCACGGCGGTGATCAGGGAACCGTGCGTGGGGCCAGGATGAAACCGGGGTCAGCCATGTGCACAGCAGACGCCCAACCCGCTGTCCTGCCTCTCCGGCCCCTGGCCCCTTGATTTTAATTGTTTTGATTAAATACCCTGAGGAGACCTCTCCCTGCCATGGCCACTGTGTGCCCGACACACAAGAGTTTCTCTGAGCCAAAGAAAGAGTCCAGAGGCTAAGTTGCTTGCCTAGCATGAGCCTTGGCCATGGCCGTGGTTCAAATCCCAGCACCGCATATGGCACCACTAGGCATGTTCCTGGGCACAGCCAGGAGTGGCCCCTGAGCACCAAGTGTTGCCCAAAGACCAGCAACAGCGTTCTCACTTCTTCATGACCTCATCAATATTGGGTATCTTTGTCAGCCGGGCAGGCCTAAGCTTTTTTGTTTGTTTGGTGCTCAGGGTAATAGCCATCAGACAGGTGTGAGTTGGGGTGTGTTGTTGTTGTAGTATTTTTTTGGGGGGCGCACACCTACTTGTGTACTTCAAGGGTCATTTCTGGCAAAGCTTAAAAAACTGTATGGGGGCTGGAGTGATAGTACAGTGGGTAGGGCGTTTGCCTTGCATACGGCCAACCCGGGTTCGATCCCCGGCCTCCCATATGGTCCCCCAGCACTGCTAGGAGTAATTCTTGAGTGCATGAGCCAGGAGCAACCCCTGAGCATCGCTGGGTGTGACAAAGAAAGAAAGACAGAAGGAAGGAAGGAAGGAAGGAAGGAAGGAAGGAAGGAAGGAAGGAAGGAAGGAAGGAAGGAAGGAAGGAAGGAAGGAAGGAAGGAAGGAAGGAAGGAAGGAAGGGAAGAAGGAAGGAAAAGAAAGAAAGAAAGAAAGAAAGAAAGAAAGAAAGAAAGAAAGAAAGAAAGAAAGAAAGAAAGAAAGAAGGAAGGAAGGAAGGAAGGAAGGAAGGAAGGAAGGAAGGAAGGAAGGAAGGAAGGAAGGAAGAATTGTGTGGTTCCAGGGAGCAGAGCTGAGTGGGCCTCATACAAGGTAGCCGCCCAACGCACTGAGTTCTCTCCCCAGCCACTAAGCTGGCTTTGATTTGCTTCCCACTAGGGATTCCTGGCCTTGAGCTTCTTTTCGGGTATCTGCTGGCCATGGCACGTCTTCTCTGGGAGAATATTTAAAAAGTTCTGAAGGTGGTTCGCCGTTGGGTCGTAGCAGTCCGTGTGTGATTTGAACAGTCACCCCGTCTCAAAGATGCGGCTTCCTCTTCCGCTGGCCGGTGGCTTCCCTCGCTGTCCAGGCTCTCTCGGCTTCCTGTTGTCCCACGAAGCTTTTGTGCTTTTGGTGTCTTGGCCAAGAAATCCCTGCCAAAAACCAAGGTCATAAGGCCTGCCCCCTTTGTTTTCCTCAAGGACTGACGGCTTCAGGGCTGAGGTTTCAGTCTTGCAGGCACGTTTGGTTTCTCCCTGGGGAGCCAGGAAGGTTCGGTCTCATTCTTCGGCCTTCAGATAGCCAGTGTTCCCACCACGATAGGTCCAAGGACGATTCTGTGTCCACGTCAGGTTTGCTCTGCCCCCTGGGAGGTAGAGTTTGACCTAAACGCATGGGTTTATTTCCGGGCTCTCCAGGGTGACCCATTGATCGGAGGGAAACAAGGTTTTTCTATTCCTACACGCCCCCCAAATTCACTGGAATTTTAACAGGGATTGCGTTGAGCTTGGTGACACTGTATTGATTGCATGGATCGGTGAAGGTCCACGTCAAACTGTGGGTCACTCTGGGCGGTGTTGACATTGCAGCCATATTAAGCCTTCCGGTCCAAATTCAGGAACAAACAGGACAGGGGTGTCCAGTCTCCCCACTCAGCTCAGCATAGTACAGGAAGCCCTTGCCGAAGTAATTAAGCAAGAAAAAAGAATCGGAAGGCAGGGGCTGGGGCAATAGCACAGCGGGTACGGCGTTTGCCTTGCACACAGCCGACCCGGGTTCGATTCCCAGCATCCCATCTGGTCCCCTGAGCACTGCCAGGAGTAATTCCTGAGTGCAAAGCAGGAGTAACCCCTGCACATTGCCGGGTGTGACCCCCCCCAAAAAAAATAATCAGAAGGCACTCATGCAAATATGAAGGAAAGAAGGAAAATGCCATCTGTGTGATTTTGTCATAGAAACCCCCTAAGACCCCCATGCTGGAAAAAGGGAAGGGGGAAAAAGTTGCACTAATAAATGAATCCAGTTAAATCAGCATGATAAATCGACAAACAAAAATCAGTAAGGGACCAGAAAGGTCGTACAGCAGGGAGGGTGCATGCCCTGCTTGCATCTGGCCCTGGTTCCACCCCTGGCACCCCATAGCATCCCCCGAATGCCACCAGGAGTGAGCCCTGAGTGCAGAGTCAGGAGTTAGCCCTGAGCACTGTTGGATTTGCTCCCCAACGCCGCCTCCCCTCCCTCCCCCCCCCAAAAGAAATCAAACACATTTCTTTTGTTTGCTTGGGGGCCACACCCCAGTGATGCTCAGGGGTTGCTCCTGGCTCTGGGCTGAGTCTGGTGGTGCTCAGGGGACCCGGTGGGCTGCTGGGGGTGGAGCCTGCCCCATGTGCGAGGCGAGTGCCTGGTCAGCTGCACCGTCTCCTTGGCCCCTGCGTCGCTTGTCTGCACAGTAACAGCAAACATTTTGGAAAGGAAATCAGAAGAGGGGTCCGGTTTCCCAGAGCATCCCCCCCAAAGCGGGGGAAAGATATAACTCAGAATGAAA
>NC_073303.1:358846021-358921021 GCF_027595985.1 Sorex araneus
TTGGAACCACTATTCTGGGAGCTATTTAGGGATTAGGCACATGGTGAGTCACCTCAGCACTTGGACTGGGGTGACAGTACAGTGGTTAGGGCACTTGCATTGCACACAGTCGACTTGTGTTGTATCTTTGGCCCCATGTACGGACCCCCACGTCCCACTGAGTGATCTCTGAAGGTAGAGCCAAGAGTAAGCTCTGTGCACTGCTGGGTGTGGCCCCAAAGCAAGCAAACAAACAAAAAGAAGAGACTATTCTATCTTCCAGGAAATTTCAAGGGAGTTAGGAGAATTTGGGGGTCAAAAACAAATATTAGAGCAAAAGATACTCCAGTGCTCAGAGGAGCAGGGTTTAAGAAGCATTGAGTCAAAAGTCAGGAACAGAGAGCAATGTATATATTTTCAATCATTCCCCATATGGCACCAAGGTCACTGTCACTGTCATCCCGTTGCTCATCGATTTGCTCGAGTGGGCACTAGTAACATCTCCATTGTGAGACTTGTTACTGTTTTTGGCATATCAAATATGCCACGGGTAGCTTGCCAGGCTCTGCTGTGCAGGTGAGATACTCTCGGTAGCTTGCCGGGTTCTCCGAGAGGGGCAGAGGAATTGAACCCGGGTCGGCCCGAGTGCAAGGCAAATGCCCTGCCGCTGTGCTATCGCTCCAGCCCAGCATCAAGATATTTCCATTATAATAATATAAACACATTATATAAAACAACAAATACACATTTGTTTTATGCCTTCCAAGTACCTTATATCTTCTTCCCTGACATAACCACCTTCCAAACTTTTAGAATAGTCAATTCCTAGCACTTGGTTTCTGTGTCTGAATAAGAGAGCTTAGTTTGATCTTCTTTTGAATTGGATACAGATCATATATAAGCTTTTGTATCCGGCTTTGTTTTTGATTAAAATTGTCTTGAAGATTCATCTATGAGCTCTAGGCATTACAGAATTATTGAAGTTGTAATCTTATAGTTACAGAGTTACGATATCATTCCCCCCCCCAGTGTCTCAAGATCCCTTCACCTGCCATCTGTTATCCCCCTGAAATTTGATTGTACCCTCCTTCTAACCCATGAATCTGTACTCGAACCCTGTCTAGGGGTGGCAGGACAGCACCCCCCGACTTTGAGAGTTTGTTCTTTTGCTGGACAGGAGAGCTCTCCAGTTTTCTTTCCCATGGAGGTTGTTTCAGCTACAAACCACTTCATCCTAATGTTCCTAATTAAAACTAAAAAGAAACTTTATGAAAAAAAAATCCCTCCACCACTGTCCCATGGTCCTTCGTGCCTACCCTTCCTGTGCCTTCCCCAGCCTGGCTTAGTTCAGTTCTACTGATCGTGTCTCAGGGTTTGTTCCCACTGGGGATTGTCTAACCCCTTTCTTTGGTTCTTTATATCCACATATGCATGAGATTGTCTGGCATTTATCTTTCACTTCACTTGCTGTAGGCACGCTATTAAATTTTACCTTTGTTGCTTCTTAGCATTCTATTGCTTAAATGTAACGGCAATGTATTTTCTTCTTTGCTATTTATGTGGGGGTGCCTCGTTCTTAAACAACTAATAACATTGCTAATGTGAATCTTGTATATATGTCTTGGGGAGTAAAGTGTTCAATCACAGGCATGGAAATCTTCAATTTAGGAGATAATAACCAGAATTTTTTGTGTACTGCTGAGTGTGGCCCCAAAGCAAGCAAACAAACAATAAGAAGAGATTAGCCTATCTTCCAGGAAATTTCAAGGGAGTTAGGAGATTTGGAAGTCACTGTCACTGTATCACTGTCATCCCATTGTTCATTGATTTGAGTGGGCACCAGTAGTGTCTCTATTCGTCCCAGCCCTGAGATTTTAGCAGCCTCTCCTTACTTGTCCTTCCCAGGAGATTTGGAAGTCAAAGAGCAAATATAGGAGATAATAACCAGCATTTACTTTCCCCAAAGCCACTTAAATAATTTATGCTCTCATTAAAAGTGTTTAAGCATTCTTTATCTCCATATTTGCCAACTCTTGGTTGTCAGTTGTCAGATATTTACATTTTAGCCATGTGATATATGTAATTATCCTTGAAGTTATGCATCTTAAGTTTATGATAATCAAAATTTCTAATACAAATTTTATTGTTCCTGTGATCTTATATATACTCACCAATCTAAGTTGTTATCAGTTAGAATTTTAGAAGTATTATTAAACTTTTTTGGGCCACACCTAACTCTACTCAGGGTGACTCCTGACTCTGTACTCAGGGATCACTCCTCGTGGTTCTCAGGGGACCATATGGGGTACCAGGGATTGAACCTGGGTTGGTTTTATGCAAAGCAAGTACCCTAGCCTATATACTATCTCTCTGGACCCATTAAACTACTTTTATAAGCAATTCTTAGTATATCTTTTTCTTTTTATTTGTGTGTCATTCTTCCTAAATTCTTTCTTTCTGGGAAGACTTTTTTTCTTTTTTCTTTTGTAGTGCCAGGAATCAAACCCAGGGCCTTGCATGTGCAAAGCAAATGCCTTACTACCAAACTACAATCCCTAGCTTCTAGCCTTCTTTCTTTAAAGTAAATATTCTTTGGAATATTTTTCAGTGACACTCTATGGGCAATAGACTTCTGACTCTTGAAATGTCTTCTGTTTTTATGCAAATAATAATAAAGTGTTATATTTGTAGCTGGAGAAAAAATGGCTTATTGAACCAATGATGGCTTAAATTGTATCCTGACTCTATAAATAATTTCAGATGGATCCAATATTTCAATATGCAAAATAAGATGGGAGAGATCAATGTGGCTTCACTTAAGTTTCCTAATAAATCTTAGAATCCTTAAAAGTAGGGTATCCCATCATAAAGTGTCTCCTGATTTGGTATAATCGTAACAGAGAGCATGTCTTACAAAATATTCTTGTCTTTCTCAAGTTCTCAGTCTATCAGAAAAACACAGGTGACAGTGGAATATATTTATCAGTACCACAAAGACACAAATTATCAAGATCAGAGTGGGGAAATTCAGATATCTTTATAATTTGTTAAAAATGAAATGGGGCTAGAGTGATAGTATAGCAGATAGGGCATTTATTTGCTTTGCATGTGGCTGACCCAGGCTCAACTCCTGGCATCCGATATGATCCCCTGAGCCTGCCAGGAGTGATTTCTGAGTGCAGAGTCAGGAGTAACCTCTGAGCATGCTGTGTGTGGCCTCAAATAAAAAAATAAGGCATCCAGAAAAAATAGTGTGGATTAAGACACTTACAATTTTATGGCAAAATGCGATGTATACACTTTATCTGGATCACGCATTGAACAAATCAACCATAAAAGATATTTCTTCCATAAGTAGGTATACTTGAACACGAACCAAATATTAGATGATACTGAGGAATTATTGTGAATTTCATAGGCTGTGACATTGTTTTGCGTGGTTATTTATTTATTTATTTTTGATTTTGTGCCATACGTGGCAATGCTTAGGGGTTAATCCTGACTCTGAACTCAAGAGTTACTCCTGGTGGTGCTCGGGGGAACAAATGAAGGAGTTGCTAGAGATCTGTGTTCAAGGTAAACACCCTACCCTAAAGCAGTGTGGTTATCTTTTAAAGTATTTTAAAAAGACACACAGAAGTATTTTTAAATTATCTTTAATGCTGGATGGTGTGGCTAATGTTCATTATAGGTGCCTTGGTATAGCTGTCAAGGCACTGGCCTTGCATGTGGCCTATTCAGGTTCTATCCTGGCATCCCATTTGGTTCCCTAAGGCCACGAGGAGTGATTGCTGAGCACAGAGCCAGGAGAAAGCCCTGAACACCATTGGGTATGACCCCAAAGCAAGAAAAGAAAAAATGTAGAGTCCTGGGATATAATACATGAAGTAAGGTCTAATGTATGAGGAGGTCTAATGCATTCACTCTTTTGGGCATAATTCATGCTTATTATTTCAATATACAATGAACTCAACCCTTGATCCGTCACTACTAGCTTAAGAGAGTTCATTGCATTTTGAGGACTGTTAGTGAAAAAGGCAAATAGCAGCCTGCCTGTATTCCTTCTACCCCAATGTCTACCCCTTCTCGAAAGAGAATCTTAGAGTCTGTTAAGTCAGATGCCAGTTCTGCAAACGTACTCAATCAACCACATCTCGGGTTTGTTTGTGAACCTCCAATCTTAGAGGTGCTCAGGGCAATCATTGCCTTCCAGCTCTCTGAGTCTAAAACCTTTTGGGACACTTTCATGTATTGGAAAGAAAATGTTGTACGGGAGGAGGGAAAGGCTTCTCAAAACCCCAAACAGCCTCCCTGCTCTAAAAGGCAAGTTTCATGAAGCTTCAATGCCTGAATGAGCCCAATTTCTCAGTTGGGAACCATGAAGACCTTTGATAAGGGCCTGCTACTAGGCTAAGTAAGGAATAGCGGCTGGAGAGAATTGAAGCACAGCTCTCAGTAAGTAACAAGAAATTGTAGTTCTTGAGGACAGAACTGGATGAAGGGGTAAAGGGAAAGAGACAAATGAGAGGCTAAGGGTACCAGTTAGCTGGTAGAAGCCTGTGGCACTGTGTGTATGAGTGTGTGTGTGTGTGTGTGTGTGTGTGTGTGTGTGTAGTGTGTAGAGCTGGGTACTGAAACATCCCATGGTCCAGAAGCTAAAATGTCTTTGAAGAGGAGGGAGTGCCAATTCACAATTTCAAATTGCTTGCATTTCTGCAATGTCTATAATTTGATTTTTCCCAAACATGACTTTTATGATGAGACTTTTTATTTCTTAATACTTAGTAGAAGAAGAGTGAAGGAAATCAGAGAAATAGGTTATTTTTCTTATTAGGTAGATCCATATTTTCTAATGTGAAGTTCATAAACCCAAATACTTCATCAGAAGTAAAACATTAGCACCGATGTAACCGCAAGCTCTGTAAATTGACAAAATATTAGATAAAGGTCGAGGCTATCTGCAAGTTGCATGGAGTGAACTTCTGAACCCTCAACTCTTACGAGACCAGATTACCTTGATGGATAATGAATCCCATGACCCTGCTGCCTTTGCCTGACCTCCAACAACATTACCAGAACCCCAAGGGAGGTCTTTTCCATTCCTCCTATTGAAACAAAAGCAAATTCTCTTCATTAGTACCTTTCATTTTGCTCCCTTTAAGCCTACATAGTACAGTTTTCTCTTAATACAAAACTTGTTCTGGGGCTGGAGCAATAGCACAGTGGGTAGGGCTTTTGCCTTGCATGTGGCCCACCCGGGTTCAATTCCCAGCGTCCCATATGGTCCTCTGAGCACTGCCAGAGGTAATTCCTGAGTGCAGAGCCAGGAGTAACCTCTGTGCATTTCCGGGTGTGACTCAAAAAAGAAAAAACAAACTTGTTCTATCTCCGTAAGCATGTTAGTCTAACTTCTCAGACTCATTATACTTTATTTCTTGTATAAGACTATGTTTCAGGCCGAATACTATCCAAGTTCAGAGCTTCTAGCCATTACCATTGGCATCTGCTAGAGGAATGTGGCTGGTCTGGTCATCTTAGCAATGGGGAGGAGTAAATGGCGGCCACTAGGCTGTGCCACTTAATTCACCATGTGAGTTTGACCCTGCAATTACCTCTTCATTTGTGAAACACGGCTCCATGGCTCTGCTCTTAAAACTATGGAGAGGAGATGACCTCTATCAAAGATCAGTATTTAGAGCACAATTTTGTACTAACCTTGTTACAAAGCTTAGTAACCAGGCGGAGGGATAGTCAGACAATCGAGGTAAATGACGCTTTTCCTTCAGTAAGGACTATCTGATCCAGCAATTACCTGAGAAAAGAATGAGTGAACCCTGCATGCTCCTTGCTTCTCCATGGGTAATCTGGCCATGGTCAAAACAAACATGAAACGGGGACCCTTTAAACCTTTCTTTTTCTTAATTTCCCTTCGAGCATTCAAACGGGCCAATCAGCCAACTCAACTCCCATTTCTCTCCCATGAACAAACTTTGCACAAGACCTCAGCCAAACTCTCTTCAGCGGTTACTACCCGGAGGCTCTCGATGTCTCAGAAAGGGCTTCCTCTGTGAGCCAAGAATGAGATTTTCAGTGAGGGCCAAAGTTAAGCAGCCTCAGGGCTGTGGCTTCCACGGAGCAAAAGCACAGCCTCATCCAGGGGGTCAGCCTGCTGACTCACCCCTGCCTCCTAGTCTTTCAACGCTGTTGTCACTCATGTGGAATCTTCCTGGCTTCTGGGAGGACAACACTGCAGAACCTCCAGGGTTCGGGGGCGCAGGCTTTTCACCTTCTGTGGTAGCTTAGAGAAGACCCTGGATACAGTCAAAGGCCTTGCCATGAGGGCAGGCTTAAGGCACGGTGGGGAAAATTGGAGACGATGGTGGAAGTATAATGGTGTTGGGATTGGTGTTGGAATATGGAATGCCTAAAACAAATCACTGTGAGCAACTTTGTAAACCACAGTGTTTATATAAAGTGAAGGGGAAATTTTACATATGTAGGCCTTACCTATTCTACGTAAGCCCCAAATATGTTAACACAGAGTTGCTTTCAAAGTGTTACTAATGACAGATGAGACATGATTATTGCCATAATGATATCCATGTACAAAATAAAATTTAATGTAATATACTTTAGATTCCAGAGTTTG
Organism: Sorex araneus; assembly: GCF_027595985.1. NCBI lineage: Eukaryota > Metazoa > Chordata > Mammalia > Eulipotyphla > Soricidae > Sorex > Sorex araneus. Next base: position 358,852,650 of record NC_073303.1, read on the forward strand.
AAACACATATATGTAAACGAGAGTAGGCATTTTGTATTGTGCTAAATGGTTTCAATTTTCTTCTTTGTGTAGGTCAGAATCCCTTGGTAATCACAAGTTGGCTCTTACTGATTTATTTATTTTCTGATCATTCTACCTGCCATTTCTTAAAGTTTTGTTGAAATAAACTGTATAAAGTCAATTTGTTATGTCCCTAAGGAGGCAGTTTGGGATTGGGAGAGAAACTGGTGATATTGGTGGAGAGAAAGTCACACTGGTGGTGTTGGAATATTTAATGTTTGAAACAACTGTATAATGAACAGCTTTGTAAGTCACCGTGTTTTTAATTAAAATTAATGTAAAAATTACAAGTCACTCGGGCTGTGAATGACACCACCAGCTCTCGTGGTGGGTCCATGGCAATATGCATTTTTACAGCCCATATACTGATTGGGCAGTCCGATGAGCTTCAGATTTTGTGTGATAATGTTGTGCCAACGTTGGTGTATCGATTGAGACGATGGGCCATTCTGGTAGGTGATGTGGGTAAGTGCTGGGAGCTGGGTGAGTGTGTCTGGGGGGAGTTGATGGGAACTCTCTGTTCCTTCCTCTCAGTTTTGCTACCAACCTAGCGCTGTCGCACTGTCCTCCCATTGCTCATCGATTTGCTCGAACGAGCACCAGTAATGTCTCCAATGTGAGACTCGTTGCTACTGTTTTTGGCATATTGAATACGCCACAGGTAGCTTGTCAGGCTCTGCTATGTGGATGAGATACTCTCTGTACCTTGCCGGACTCTCTGAGAGGGACAGAGGAGTTGAATAAAAATAAAATAATCAAAAAAACCCTTTCTACACACATACACCCTTTGCCCACAGTACGTACACACACACACACACACACACACACACACACACACACACATTCTTTACCCGCAGTACTCACCTAAGCCTTTACAAAAGACCAATAAAACCAGTAATAATTCAAATATATTCTTATATTCTTCTTTTTTTCTGGGGGATTCACATTGGTGGTGCTCAGAGGTCACTCCTGGCTCTCAGTGCTCAGGAATGACTGCTGGTGGGGTTCAGGAGGCTACTTGGAGAGCTGGGAATGGAATTCAAATTGGTCACGTGCAAGGCCATGTATACTATCTCACCAGATTCAGCAAATATATTCTTTTTTCCCCATTTAAAAAATAAAAGAATCACCATGAAATACAGTTACAGGCTTACAAACTTTCGTGTTTCAGTCATACAATGGTCAAGTACCCATCCTCCACCAGTGCCCATTCTCCACCACTAACGTTCCCAGTATCCCTTCCGCCACCCCCCCCAGACCCAACAAATATATTCTTAATACTGGCATGGGCACATCATTTCACTCAATATAAACCTTAAATAAAAATTCTAGTTCTGTGAGAAATTCCTAGTCATTTCAGAGCAAGCTCTTTCCCAACCTCTCAAGGCGCTTCCTGGTCTTAGAAGATTGGTTGGATCTGGGTGGGCAGTGTGACATGACTCTTGGTGGGACCAGGGTTTCCCAGCCTCGTGTTCTTGAACATCTAGTGGGCTGTATGTGGGAGTTACACCCATTCACACTTCAAGGACAGAACCATGTTCTTTGTTCTTCTTCTTTTTTTTTTTACTCCTGGCTCTGCACTCAGGAATTACCCCTGGTGGTGCTTAGAGGACCATACGGGATGCTGGGAATCGAACCCGGGTTGCACTGGGTTGGCCGCGTGCAAGGCAAATGCCCTACCTGCTGTGCTATTGCTCCAGCCCCTTCTTCTCTCCTTAATACCAATGGTGACCTATGTCTGTTGTTGCTTCTCTTGATTCTTTTTTTTTTTTTTGCTTTTTGGGTCACACCCAGCGATGCTCAGGGGTTACTCCTGGCTTTGTACTCAGGAATTGCTCCTGGCAGTGCTTGGGGGACCATATGGGATGCCGGGGATCGAACCCAGGTCGGCCGCGTGCAAGGCAAACGCCCTACCGGCTGTGCTATTGCTCCGGCCCCTCTCTTGATTCTTGATTGTTGAAATCTCACCAGCTCAACTGGGAAGCAGGCACAGGAGTTGTTGACTCAAGGTCATGAATCAAGAGGCTGTGGGCTGCATTCTGGTAACCTCCATCTTATAGTTGGGAAAACAAATTGGACATTTTTTTGTTTGTTTTTGTTTTTAAACAATGACTTTCTTTTTGAATAAAATAATCAATGTTCACTCTGGAACTTGGTACAAAAATATGAATGGTCTTCAACCCTTTTTTTCTGCCATGTCGACTGTGCCTTTGACTATGAGCGTCAGATGTGGGAGCAGGTGGTACTACCCAGAGCACCTTCTTTTTCTCCTGGGACCCACAGGAGAAGTAGGTGCAAAGGCATCCATGTGGAGAGGTGAACTTATGTGAGGAGGTGTCTGACTCTAATCCAGTATCAGGCCTGTGCTGGACCACATCACATGGTCCTTTCTTTGAAAACAACTGTCTTTAGATGAACAGTCTTTTTTTTTTTTAATTGAATCACCATGTGGAAAGTTACAAAGTTTTTAGGCTTAAGTCTCAGTTATACAATGCTCAAACACCCATCCCTTCACCAGTGCACATATTCCACCACCAAGAATCACAGTAAACCTCCCCTCCGCCCTCCTACCTCCCCACCCCTCAGCCCCCCACACCGCCTGTGTAGCTAATAAATTTAAATGAATGGTCTTAAGTGAAAGGCAGCACTGAACTTCAGGGGTTTCACTCCTGAGTTCCTGCAGAGAGAAGGGTCAGAGTTGGGACCACGAAGGTTCCGATCCTTCCCAGGTGGGCAGGAGTCGGAGACCCAGAGACAGGAAACAGCAGTTGTTCTGGAGAGTAAGAGGTGGGCCTGGGTCACCCAGAAAACAAAGACTCTCAATGATCTGCATTCTGATGGGGCAGATCCCCCTTGACCTCCGAGGGACCAAGGTGAGGGCGGGGGGAGGTATGAGGGAGGTAAGTGGCGCACTCTTTCTCCAAGACTCTTCCACCTTTGACCCTACAACCCGACCCCAGGGATCCTGAGGTGATAAGCAGCCCCACATGGAAATCTGGCTCTGAGATGGGTCATTACACCTCCCCCGTGACATTGAAAGTGATTTGGATGGAAGTTTGGCTTTAAATACATGACAAATGATGAGGCTTGGAAAGGTACGTGCTGCATCTCAAGGTTAAGGCCCACCTGCTAGCAGAGTCATCCTTCTTTTCTTCAAAGCCATTTTCACAGAGTTCCACTCATAGATAGTTCAAGGAAATGTTTTTCCTCATTTTCACATGTTAATCCTTTCTCCCCACAAATAAAACAGAAAAAAAAAAAGAGAATGAAATGCCTTTCACAGATCCAAAGAGTAGTGAAAAGCCAAAAATAACACTCCTCGACATTTGGAGTTGGATAAATTGGATTTTAGAAATATCTTAGTCCCTTACCCCAGATAATGAAACTGAGTCCCAGGGAGGGAAAGCGACTCACTCAAGGCTGAGCTGGGCCAGGGTCTTGTTTCTCTGGTTCTCTGCATTCTGGGAGAGTTTGGATCAGACCCTATTGACACATATTATTGACACAATCTTTGATTAAACTTAGCTTTTGAATAGAGTTGCTCAATTCAGTAAATACAAATACAGGACTCCTGGCAGAAGTGGGATGTCAGATAAATAACAAAATTAAAAGATAGAAAAATTCTGTGCAGGATAATACATATAAACTAAAATGTATTTGTGTATATATTTACGTTAGCATTTTTTAGTGTATAATATGAATATACACATTTACATGTATATGCATACACAAACAAAAATTGTTTGCTGACATTCAAATTTTACCAGGAACCTAATATTTGGAAACGGACTGTTTAAATGGACTAGATCTGGCAAACCTTGCATTCAAAAAGAGATCAGAATCAAAGATGGTCAGCCTAGAAAATGATGATCCATTTCAGTTTCTTGATTTTTTTGTTTTTGTGCTACACCCAGCTGCACCCAGGGCTTACTTTTGACTCTGCACTCAGGGATCACTCCTGGCGGGGCTTGGGGCACCATATGGGATACCAGAGATTGACCCCAGGTCGGTCTGTGCAAGGCAAGTACTTAGTTCCTCTACTATACCTCCAGTCCTTCAGTTTCTTGATTTTCACAGATGAGAAAACTGCTGAGCAGAGAGCTGAGACTTATCCATGGTTCCACAATTATTTGCTGATCAATTTGGGGGCCAGGACTCAGTAGAGGACTCAGGTTCTCTTCCAATACACAGTGCATGTTCCGAGCCTCATGACCTTCAAAAACAAATAAACAAACAAACAAGCAAGCAAAAAAACCCTCAACCTATGAATCTTTTTTGTCACGATTTCTTCCTCCTGTGACCAGAGTTTGCATACTTGGAGGTAGAGATCAGATATTTTAGTTGCGATGCTCACCCACATATACACATGCACACACACAGTCAGAGTGAGCCAGAAACCACACACTTTGTTGTGGGGTCGGAGATTCTAAGTGGCTGTACTGCAGGAATTGAGCTCAGTCGTGCTGACAATCAAATGTTTGGCCCCATGCCTGCAAGGAACGTGTTCCTATAACTGAGTATTTCAGGGGTGAGGGGTGGGGACTCCAGTCTATAAAGCTTTTCCTGGGGGCCATACATGGTGACGCTCAGGGCTTACTTCTGGCTCTGTGCTCAGGTATCACTACTAGCAGGGCTTGGGGGACCATATGTGATGCTGGGGATTGAATCCTGTCTGCTGCATGCAAAGCAAGCACCCTACCCACGGTACTAGACCTCTGGCCCCTTTCAGTCCGTGAATCTTTTGAGTGGAAGGGGAAGGAGTTGATCTCACGTGCAGTCAAACCCTCTCTACAGCATCCCAGTGAGAACTTTCCAAAGCAACTTTGTGTCACGGAGGATTCTTCATAAATCTCGGGAGGATTCTTTCTAGATCTCCGTGAGCAACAGTTCTCAGGCTCTTGGTGCCTAAGAACCACCCAAGGGAGCTCACAGACATCTGGGGCCCACCTCCAGCGTTTCCCAAGGCGGAGGTACGGGGAGGAGGAGACTGCACTTCCAACACGTTTCTAGGGGAGGCTGGTGAAGCAAGGCCTGGGAGCACGAGAGAGAGAGACTCTGGTTCGGTTGATGACATCAACCTTACTCAACACGAGTTTCCTGATTAAACAGAGTGACAAAGCCTAGTGTGGTCACGTATCCCGATCACATCAAATCAGCCCTATCGCTGGTAGAGACCATGTCGTTAGGCGTAAAGCTGACTCAGTCAGTGTGTCGAGTGGACTCCAGCCAGAAATGACATGATTGTGACATGACTCCCATGGGGAAGAAAGAGGGACAAAGGCTCATCAGTTTCGGGAATGGGGAACTGTGTGCCGGATTTGGAAGAACACTGCCGTCGGAATGCTCTGTGACTATTTCCTACCTTTTATTTTTTGTCTCTCAATTATGTAGCTAATTGCTGCTGAATGAGGCATTTTGTTGCAATTATTAAGGCCAAGATGGGAAGCTTTTAGGCCTTTATTCAATCACTGTTGTGGGAACTCAGTGCCCTATTACCACTTGTCAAATCTGGGGCTCTCATCCAGTTTCGGGCTCCCCGTGCCTCCAGCTAGTCTGTCACTGTGGCCTCCTGAGCAGTCCCCTGGACAATGGCCACATTGTCACACCTCTCAGGGCTACTGAAGGACAGTGCAGGTTTCAAGGTTCCCTTCTCACGCGTGCTTTCTGCAGAGGCCCTCCTCGCTCTGAGCTCACAGCTGAGCAACAGCTGCCGATCTTACCGGGTCTTGCTTCCCGCTGCTTGGAGGAGGTGATTATTGATTTTGTATCCAATGGCGGGCTCATGCTAACATGCTAAGTAACTGAGAAATTGCACATATACACTTGTGTGTGCGCGCGCGCACACACACACACACACACACACACACACACATACACAAATCCAGTTACAGCTCCAAGTTCAGGACTCCAAGAGACACGTTCCCATCAAAAGAGCAATATCTCTTGGGGTGGGGGCTGGAAGGCATGGCAGCCCAAGTGGTGCTCAGAGGTGGGGGGGTCCTCTCACGGTGATTCCTGGCCCACAGAACGGGATGTAAGTTCAGTGTAAGGATCCAAGGATATGGTGCTGTTGGGGGGGTCCCACGATGTTAGGGATTACCTGGGCCACCCCAGCAGTGCTTGAGGTCCTTAGGACTGTACCTGGTGGTGCTTGGGAGGCCTGGTGGTGCTGGAGATCAAACTGGGGGTGGCTGCATGCAAGGCAAGTGTCTTACCCCAATACTCTCTCTACAGCCCCAAGAGAATTTTTTCTAAGTACTTTTTACGTTCATGCTGTAACCTGAGGACATTAAGGGGCAATAAGGGACTCCAGACATGATGGTGGTCTCTCGGTCTAAGTGTGTTGCAGGTTGCACCATCTAGTTTGTTGTAATTCGCTTCATGTATACCATGCCGGAGGGGCCTTATGAGGCATTTCTCAGAGCAGATCCCTGCCGGTAAGTAGCACGTGACTGTGTAAGTTATTTGCACTTCGTGTCCTCGTAGGTAGGTTATTGTTGATTGCCACTTTGCCGAGGAGGAAGCTGTCGCTAGGAGGGAATTTGTTTGCCCAGGGTGGCCTTGCTAGTATGGCTAGTAGAGCTCAGCTTTGACCCCAGGGAGCATAGTCAAGTCTCTGTGCAAGTAACCCATCTACTACCTCAGTTTCCCTGAAGAGTCAGTCACCTCTGAGAACACCATGGATATGAAAGGCACATGGAAGTTTACCAGGCTGAGTGAAAACGTCAGAGGAGAGGTACAGGACTGCTGATTGTCGAACAGAGGTCCGGGAGGGGCTGGCTGTGGAGATCAAAAGGGCCTGACTGTAGAGGATCAGGAGAGGCTGATTGTTACAGGAGCAGTATAGCCGGGGCTCAGCTTGGGGGAATAGCAGTGAAGCCTCTCATAATCAAGATTTAGAACAAACATGAACATGAGTTTGGGTCCTGCTGTTCCTCATAGGAGCTGGCTCATATTGGACAAATCACATCGCATCTTCCGCCTTGAATGCATCATCCAAATAATAGAATCCATAAGGCTGCTTAGTGAGGAATCCAACTGGGTGTTGTAGTACTGGCAAGGAGTAATGAACCTATATTGCCCCACTGCTTCTACTAGGCGTCTTTATTGGTGTTTCATAGAAAGTGTCTTGGAATTGAATAGCTGGGGATCAAATTTTGCATCTCTCTCCAACCCAGCAAATTATTCTTCTCCCCAGGAGAGATTTAAAACACTCATCTCATTGCCCCTGCATATAGAAAACCACTGGCCCTGCAGAGAGGAAGCAGCTGGCAGAGGACACAGAGTCATGAAACATTTGCATTCGACAACTGGAGGCATCGCTTTGTTATGATGCGAGTGACAGCCAGCCCCCCTCCCCAAGGGATTGGTGGGGACAGTCTTTGTAGAAATCACGTGGCAGAGGCAAGGTTGAGGTTGAATCACGTGTTTTGACAGGGAAGTTGCTATCAAAACCATAAATGTGAACACTATTGTACCCATGTTACCAAAAACTACAAATAAAATATATTTTTTAAAGAAAGGACTGGGGAGTCCAGGGGTTAAGGTGCTTGCTTTGCATATACTGACCCTAGATCCTCTCTCTCTCCCTGCAGCACTGTGTATGGTCCCCAAGCTCTGTCAGGGGTCACTCCTGAGTGTATAGAGTCAAGAGTAGTCCCTGAGCACTGCCAGGTGTAATCTGACTTCTCAACCCCCACCTCCTCCCCACCAAAGATAAAGAAAAAAGAACTATTCTGGGAAAAACATTATTGCAATGGTAAAAAAAAATTGCAGATGAAAGAAGAAATGCATGCAGGAGGACATTTGGTCAACCAAGCTTGGGGTGTCTGCAATGAAATGACCATGTCAGGGAAAGGAGGGATTCCAGTCTAGAGAATGGATACGGTCAGGTCAGCATTATCCTGAGTTCAGAAGAGGCAGGTGCAAGAATGAAATACAAGCACTGTGCTAGCCAGTTAAGAGAGGGTCGGCATGAAAGAGGTACCTGGGGCCAGAGAGAGAATACAGGGGTTAAGGCACTTGCCTTGTATATGGACAACCCCGGTTCAACCTCCTGCACTGCATCTGGTTTCCCCAAGCACCACCAGGAGTAATCCATGAGCACAGAGCCAGGAGTAAGCCTCAAGTACAGCTGAGTGTGGTACTCAACCCCCTACCTCTCTAAAAAATAGAAGTTGCTAGAACATATAGTAGAGAAATGTGGTGGTGAGTTGAAGGTAGGTACAACACAGATAAGAGGCCTCCAATGGCATCAGGAAGACTCTGTAACTGAAAGCAGGAGGATGAGCTTCCTGCCAGGGCTGTGATGCACAGGACAGGCATCCCTGAGGAGGAAGGAGGAGAGGTGGAGGAAATGCAGATTCCTAGAAGACAGACGCTTGCAGTGGCAATCTTGGGCCAGAGGCTACGTCTTCAGGTTACAGGGAAAACCAGCAGACACTGAGACCTGCTGATTCACAGACGGACTCTGGGCTTTGCCCTGGGGTCCCAGCCAGGCCAGGCGGGTTCAGTTATCAGAACTGTGATGAACAGGAGAACAAAGAAGTAAAAGCAGGGGAGAGCCAGAGAGGGATGCCAAAGGGGGCACCCAGGATGAGGCAATGTGGGACTTTGGCTCGTGAAAGACAGAGCAAAACAAATGGGACGAGGCAAATTATTCTGCTTTTATGTTTCAGTTCTCTAACCCCTGAGTCTTTAACTTCCCCGTGCACCGGGATCACCAGGTTTCTGGACCCTGCTCTGACTTTCTAGTTGGGCACCTCTAGGATGGGACTAGAAAATTTGTATTACTTAACAACACTATCCCCGATGACAAAAACTTGGGGTCACTGCACCTCATGAACCACCGACCACTAGCAGGAACAAGTAAACTTGGAGCTTTATTTTGCAAACATGGCACAGTGGAACCCTGTAAGTGCCCGTTAGAAAGACCGGAAACAGAGGAGATCTGAGCCAGGCATGAGATATAAGCAGAGTCAAATGGTGCTGAAGCAGGAAGGAGCTCAGAGAGGCAGGAATAAGCCAAGTCAGAGGAGAGAGGGTGATGGAACACCTGCCTACAGTGGAGGTGGCAGGGGCAGATGTGGGGGGGCCTGTTTCTGCCTTTGGATTCAAGGGCATTCAGAGTCTTCTGTCTGTCCCTTCTCCCCCCCACCCCCAACACACACAACACCCACTGTAAAAAATACAAACGCGCTCATGCATGTTTGTGCGGAAGGGGGTGATGTGTGTGTTGTTCGAGGGCTCTTGAGGCAGCTCTCTCTCTCTCCCTCTCTCTCTCTCTCTCTCTCTCTCTCTCTCTCTCTCTCTCTGCTCGAGTTCGATGCTCTCGAGTTGCTGTGTATGGACCAGATCGGGATGGCTCCTCCTTGTGCTCCACTTCTGTGTGTACCGCTGTGCTCTCTTCTGTCTGTCTCTCTATCTCTGTCTCTGTAGTCTCTCCTCTGGTCTCTTCCGATCTCTCTTCTTCCAATCTCTCTCTCTGGAGCCCTTCTGCTTCAGTCTCTGGAGCCCCACTCGCTCTCACTTCTGACTCTGACTCTGACTCTGATTCTCACTCGCTTTGTGCTCTTTCTTTCCCAGGCTTCTGGCTCCGATGATCTCTTTTGCTCTGTGTTTTGCCTCTGTGTCTTCTCCCTTCTTCTGTGTCTTCTCCCTGCTTCTGTGTCTTCTCTCTGCTTGTATGTCTTCTCTCTGTTTCTCTTACAGTCTTAGTTTATATAGCAATCACATAGGGTGGTGACACAAAGGTGGGTTGAACATTAACAAATCAACAAAGAGGGGTAAGACTACTCCTCCAGGAGATTAACAAAATCTCATCTAAGGAGATTACTCCAGATTACTAGGAGATCTGCGTAAGGGTGGGATCTCATCCAGGGTGTGTTGCTTTCTTCTTTCTGCAGCTAGTAATCCACTTCAACAGTTATAGTAAATTTACTTCTAATATTTCTAGCAACGTCATTCAGTATGAGCACAGTAAGATATATATCAAACTTAAAGTTTGTTTTTTTTGAGGACATCTCACTATATACTCCAGACCACAGTCCTCAGGTCAGGTTAGTCTTCCTAACCCCAGCAGGGTCCTAGTCTCGTCGTTACTTTTGGATCATGACAGCATTTGTCTATGACCATGTTCTGAACTTATAGTATTGTGGTGCTTTGGCCTGGCCCATTTCGATGCCAGGGTAGCTCACAGCTTGCCCTGGGTCAATTCCATCCCTCGTCATCCTTGCTTTTGGGGTTCTAGGAACTAAGGGCAACTGAGTTGGGAAAGCAGATGCCCAGGAGTAAATATTATTGGAGTCAATCAGCTCCCAAGTTACAAAGCATAATATTAACTGTCTTCCTGTGTCCATATAGAAAGGATAAACTAAGTTCCCTGCGGCAAGGCTGAAAGGACAAACCCAATGTTATCTTACAACCCACCTTCTCACCAGTGTGTGAAATACTGAGACTGTTTATGCTTCCTTTGAAAACAACAACAAAACTCTCAGGTACTGTCCTCTGAACTTGTAAAGAACTCAACCAGGGTAGACCCTCAGTGTCTGTATTTTTGTGTGTCCCCAGTTCTGACCCCTCCCACACTGGTGGATTCTATTCCTTTCTAACTCATCTTCCCAGGAGTTGAGGTCCCAGCTCCGGATTTAGGGGATGGCCTTCGGCGCTGAGATCATTTTCCTTTCTGCTTCTTCCTCCACAACCCCAGGTCCCTACCTCCACCTTGCGAGTAGCTTTATACACTCGAATCCTTTGAAATAGTTAATTGTTATTAACAGTTAATGGTTAACAGTTGCTGAACCAAACAAACACGAGGAACTTGTTTTCCTAAGATGATCTAATTCTGAACTTTGAAAAGTGCAAGCTGTGTACTCCGACGTCATGTCCGCCACAGCGAACTGGACCTGTCCCTCGACTCCTGGGCCTCCCTCTGGCACTGAAGAGCCAGGGATCCCTTGCCTCCTTTCATCTATTTGATCCCTTCTTGACCCCCATCAGTTGCTTGGAGACACCTGCTTGACTCATCTCGTGGACTGTGCAGAGTGGAGTCAGACTTGATGGGTGGAAGGACTTTGAAACACGTGGGAAGGCTGCCAACAGGGTCTTGTCTGGAGCAATCTCTGCCTGTTGCTCTGTGGGGGCACTTTCTAGGCTATTTAACTTCTATTCTTTGGCTAACAAATGGATAAGACAGAGATATGCTTGCCTTGTCTTAGAGAAGAGATTCCTATGGAAGCGGGAGCAGAGGGAGGGGAACTGGGACATTGGTGGTGGGAAATGTGCACTGGTGGAAGGATGGGTGTTGGAACTTTGTATGACTGAAGCCCAGTCACGAATAGCTTTGTAACTGTATGTCACTGAGATTCAATTAAAAAAATAAATAAAATTAAAAAAACTAAAAAAAATAACCCCCAAACCACACAAATAAAACAAGCAAAAGGGGAGTAGTGGTGATAAAACTTGGAGCTTGCTACCCTCAGTACCTCCAGTAGCTCTTGCTTTGTGGATCCTTTGAGATGAGACATGCTGTATGAACAAGTAAGAGCTTTGAAGGGCCACTCTCGCCAAACCACAGGATTCTTGGGTTATAGATGTGCAGCTGATTTTCCAGACTGAGGTACAGGGCCTTCGGTTGATCACTACTATTGAATTTAATTAAACGTTTCCCTTTGGGAAATATAGACAAATAAGAGCTTGGTGTCAGGACCATTATGTTTAGCAGTGACAGTTTGGGGGCAGAGCAGGCTGAAGCCAGAGTATGAGGAAGGGCTCTAGAGCGCCAGCACTAGTTGGTGGTCTGTGACTTTTGGGGGGAGGGTGCTTGAAGCCTGGTCTCATGCATGCAGGGCATATTCCTGGAAATCAGGGGTCACTGCATGGGTGCTTTTAGGTGTTCATAGTGTGGACTGAGAACAGATGGGAACAAGGTAAGGGGCTGGTTATAGGAAGGAAGAACTATAATAAAGATTCCAAAGCTGTGGGAAAGGAGGTCAGAGAGAAACGGGTAGGATTTCAGAACCAGATGCCTCTCTGCCCCTCATAGGAGTGGCCACTTGTGGCACCTGACAATCTAGGGGGAAAAGCCTGAACACAGTGAACAGTCTGGAATGTCCGGTTGAAAAGTGTAGAATATCATTGGTTTGTCCTTTCTCCCTTGCCACAAAGAATTTAGGTTTATCTGGTAATACCCATCACAGTGCTCCTGAAGCACTTCCATTACTCTGTTTATTGGAATGTAGCTCTAAACATTCTAGGACAACATTGGTATGTCCTGTTTCCCTTGCCACAGGAAACTTAGGTTTATCACAGTGCTCCTGAGGCACTTCCATTCCACTGCGTTTATCTGTAAACTCCTCGCTATGCTCTCTTCCCCAACCGGTCTATCACCTTTTCCCCTAATCATACTCTGTTAACTTGTAAGGTCAGATTCCTCAGAAATCTATGATTTTATATGTATGAGTGAAATATTGCCTTTCTTCTCTCCTCATGTCTTTTGAATAGTTTAGTTTAAAGCAATGTCCTTTTTGTATGGACAAAGGAAGACAGTTAATATTATGCTTTTGTAACTTGGGATTTAATTGGCTTCAAATATTATTCCCTCCTGGGCATCTGCTTTCTTGACTTAAGCCTCGGTTGCCCTTAGTTCCTAGCACCCCAAAATCAGGGACCCGGGAAGGAACTGAAAGGACCCAGGGCAAGCTGTGAGCTACCCTGTCATCAATATGGGCCACGCCAAAGCGCCACGATTCTTAACTATAAGTTAAGAGTTTGATCATGGACAAATGCTGTCATGATCCAAAAGTAACGATGAGACTAGGACCCTGCTAGGGATAGGAAGGACTAATCTGGCCTGAGCACTGTAGTCTGAGATCGAGATGACCCCAGGAGAGCAATTCTATAAGCTTAATGTGTCTCTTATTGTGTCCATACAAAACGATAAATATCATGAATAATTATATGTTAGTTGGACAAGGAGAGGAGAAACACACCCATGGGATTTCGCTCTTGGGTGGGTCATCCTGCTGAAAGAGAATCTGTTTTAGAAGAAGAATCCCCTGAGGGAAAGAACTTTACCCCTATTGATTATGACCACGCCTATGTGTAAGCCCCAACCCCTCATGCTTGGGGATTTAACTAGGCTGTAAGAATAGGATGGGGGTTCCAGATCGAGAGCCAGAAGGAGGAGGAGAATGAGAGAAGCTGAAGGAGATTGATGGTAGATGGAGAAGAAGAATGAAGTAGCATGGGGGAGGGAGAAGCAGGAGGAGAATCAGAGGAGAATGGAGATGGGAATGGAATAAACTGCAACTGAGACCAACCAGCCTGGCCCTCGTTCCTTCCTTTGCCTGCCCATCGCCATTGACTCCCTGGGGTGGGGGAAGTGGCTGGAGACTGCTGAAGTTGGGCTGTGGGAGAGATAGAGCGCTGCTGCCTCGTTTGTGTTTACACAGAAAAGAACGAACAATCCTCTCCCTCAGTCCTGCTCCTTGGGAATGTAGCGTGTGCCATGAGAGGCTGTGAGCAAGGATAGGCTGTTCTGACACCCTGCCTGTGCTCAGGAGGACCCCAGGGGACTCCTCTGCTCCCACTGTCCCACCCCACTCCTTCTGTAAGGGACACAGGGCTACGGACAGACATAGGCTGCATTCTTTTTCTGCCAGGTTGTCACCTTATTCTTACTAAGGGGTCAACTGACTGAGACACAACCATGTTCCTTAGTACCATGCCCCCACCCAGCCCCACTATACACAGGGCGCTGTGATTGGTGGAGGGGGTACTGTATTAACAACATGGGGCCTGCGACCTCAGTCTTATCATGACAGTCAGAAACCAGGGAATTGGTCATAGCAAGGGTAACAGTAAGATACAGAGAAAAAGATCTCTGGACACTTAGTTCCTGCAGGGAGGCGACCCAAGCCTCGGAGGGCCAGGAGGACTTCCTTTAAGAAGAGATATTTCGGGGCTGGAGTGATAGCACAGTGGGTAGGGCTTTTGCCTTGCACGCAGCCAACCCGAGTTCAAATCCCAGCATCCCATATGGTCCTCTGAGCACCGCCAGGGGTGATTCCTGAGTGCATGAGCCAGGAGTGACCCCTGTGCACTGCTGGGTATGACCCAAAAAGCAAAAAAAAAAAAAAAAAAAAAAAAGAAGAGATATTTCATCTAAGTGCTAAAAATGAATAAAGGTGGGTGAGGCAGAGAATGTTCTAGAAAATAAAAGCATGCTTATGACTGCCCTGAGGTAGATAAAGCAGAGAGGCTTTTCGCCTTCATTCAGCAGGGAAGCTGGAGAGGTGGGTAGGCAGGAGCCAGGTCGCACACGATGATTCCAACGCTGGAGGATTTTATGCAAAGAGTAATGAGAAGCCAATTAAAGGCTTAAGCGGGGGAGTGAAATAATTAGATTTGTGTTCTGAAAATGCAAATGCTAAGAGTGTGGAAAATAGCCTGCAAAGGGTCAACAGTGCATGTGGTGAGGCCGGGGGGAGTGTGTGATAACAGAGCACTCAAGGGATGGCAGTAAGTGGAAGGAGGGCTTAGGGGTGGTGTGGGAGAGGTAAATTGGTTTGAAAGCAATTTGGGAGCTTACATACCCAGACGTGGGCACTTGTGGGATAAGGCTGTGAAGGAGCTGTCCAAATGGTGTAGAAATGTCCTTTGTTGAGGTCAGGTGATAGAGGGAGGCAAGTGTGGAAGAAATCCGGGTTGTGATTGGGACAGGTTGCATTTTTAGAAGATGTAAAACCTGGGGCTGGAGAGATAGCACAGCACATAGGGCATTTGCCTTGTACGAGGCTGACCTGGGTTTGATTCCTTCCCCCCTTTTGGAGAGCCCAGCAAGCTACCGAGAGTATCTCGCCCGCATGGCAGAGCCTGGCAAGCTACCCGTGGTGTATCCGATATGCCAAAAACAGTAACAACAATTCTCACAATGGAGACGTTACTGGTGCCCGCTCGAGCAAACTGATGAGCAACAGTATATCACAAGGGATGATAGTGACAGTGACAGTTGTAAAAAAATTAATCAGATTCTTTGTGTGACAGTCTGAACCTGCTAAGAAAGGTCTCCTGGATGAAGGTCAGGCCCACAGCTGGCAGATAACTGCCGCAGCTGTCAAGGGGTAGGGGTGGTTCTTTGTTTCCAAGAGTTTTCCTCAGGACAAGGGGCGTGGCTCAGTAGAGCACTTGCCTTGCATGTATGAGACCCTGAGTGTGATCCCACAAGTCACCAAGTGTTCCTCCTTCCCTCACATTTGTCCTCTGAAGCCTCAAAATTTCACAGCTAAAAGATGGGGCTAGAGAGATAGTACAGTTGTTATAGTGGATATGGCACTTGCCTTGGATGCAGCCAAACCATGTTCCGTTTCTGGCAGCCCATACGGTCCCCAGAGAACCACTAGGAGTAATTCTGAGTGCAGAACCAAGAGTAACCCGAGCATTGCCAGGTGTGGCCTAAAAACCATCCCCCCCCCACAAAAAAGAAATAAAAGAAAAGCTCAGGTGGATAAAATAAGAAAAACTTTCACTCAGGTATCTGATGCTCGGTGCTACCCACAGGTTTGAGAATGGACATCTCAGTAACACGGAATTTGCCAACCAATAAAGCTGGCAACATCTCCTCGTTGATTTAGTAGTGTTTCGTCATGCACATATTGGCTAAGCTTATTCCTGATCAGTTTAGGCTTTTTGATAACATTGTGAATGGGAGATTTTAGCCTCCAATTGTTTGTTGCTGTTATATAGAAATCCAAGTAAGTTTTCATATTCATTTTGCATTCCGCAACTTGGTTAATTAACTCATACTCTTTCCCACAGGTTTAGGATTCTCTGTCTACGCAATCATATGTGATGAATGAAAAATGCCTTAGAGCCAGCGCTAGAGGGTCCTGGGCATTTTAGTGGAGGTGACTTTGTACATCACTTAGAATATCTCCTCCTCCTCTTCCTTCTCCTCTTCCTCCTTCCCTTCTCCTCCTCTTTTTTCTTCTCGCCAAGCTCAGGGGACCATATGGATGTCAGGGATTGAACTAGGTCACAGCACGCAAGGCAAACATATACCCAGTGGTGTCTTCAAATTAACACACCCGGTGGTTCTCAGGGTGCCATATGTGGTACTGTGATATGTGGTACTGGGGATCAAATGAGGCTGCTGTATGCAAGGCAGGTGTCTTAACTCCTGAATTCTCTCTCTGGCCCTCATTCCTCTCAAAGTTACATTCTTCTCCCTTGCGTAGATGTGCTTCAGTTGGACCAGGGTTGTTGTCAACTCTTTGCTGTTTTAAACTAGGCTGCAATGATGAACACCATTTCCTATAGATATGGGGTTATGGAATCACTTGGGGAAAGCATACAGACTCACGTAACTTTGGCAGATACCACCATATTCTCTCCCTTTGACTTGTAACACTACCTTCCCTCAGCAACATGGACGTAACCTTTCCCACAACCTTTTCTTCCCAGCAGGAGTTGGACCAACCCTTGAGAAACAATGTCTCGGCATTAACTGCTCAGGGGTCCTAGGGAAACTGAGTACCCAGCAGCTCACACTATCACCACCTTCCACCCCACCTGCAATGAGTGGCCAAGATGAAGGTAGTGTAGGGTGCAGTGACGCCTCTACTTGTATGGGGCTCAACAGAACCAGCTGAGGGTCTCCTCTGGGCCAGAGGGATGATAAAGGATCCCTCAATCATCTCTGTTCCCACCCAAACGAGCCCAGGTAAACAGAGGCTCCCTGACCTTCCTCACCTGGAAGAGGAAAAGTTCACGAGATCTAATGGAATAGTGCTCCAGCCTGCAAGGCCACTTCCTGAGCACTGGAAGTGGAGAAACAAGACTTTGAGGGAAATAAGTTGACAATTTGTTCCAGTTTACTTTGAAACTTGTAATTATTTTCCCCAACATGCTGAGTTTACAAGAGGGACTATGCGGGTATTTCCCTCAATACTTTATTCTGGTGCTTCCCCACTAAAGCGCCCCTCCCCGCCAAAAAAAAAGCACCACTGGGGCACTTCAAACCTTCTCCAGAATGCAATCAGACAGAAGTAATTTCTCTAACACTTTCACTGTTGCCTTCCCCAAATCATTGCTCGAGAGAGGTGACTCCTTGGCTGGTCTCATGCACCATATTCCTTCCTGCCTGCTTGTCCTTGCTCATGCTCTTTCTTCCCCCACTCTTGTGCTGTGGTTCTTTTCTTTGAGCCGATTTCTGTATGTTCTTCAAGTTCAAGGTCAACTTCTAATTCCTGAGCAAAAGCTCCCCCTGACCTCAAGCACCACGTCATATTTCAACTTTTAGCACTTGTGTTAGATTCTCTTCTGTGACTTGTCCCCTACCGCCTGTGACCTTGTTTGTACGAATGATTGAAATTCTCTTCCCTACTGGCTGGTAAGTGCTTTCAGGGCAAAAGGCACAAATAATAAATCACCATTTGTGGAATTTACTATGTACACAGTAAGGGTCCAGTAAATACCTAATGAATGGATCATCGAGTCACTCCTGCTCAATACTTGACTAGTTCAGAGAACGCGAAAGTTTCATCCATCCATTTTGCCCCTCAACAAGCTCTTTGATAAGGCCTCAACAAACCTCTCTCTTCCCTTTGTTCACAGACCATTTTTTACTCTTCCTTTAGACCTGTTGCAGGGATTTGGGGGCCAGATAAGAGCTCTCCCTTAGAATGGTAGTCTTGGGACAAGTCATTTGTGGAATAAATTGAAAAAATTCTAGGTTTTCAGTTCCAGGATCAGTTCTGTGCTTGAGCATTTCACCATTTGTTTAAAGTCAAGTAAAATGCTGGGGTCAGAGAGATAGTAAGTGTGAGGACACTTGCCTTGTCTGTGGCTGACTCGGGCTGGATCCCTGGGATCCAATATGGTCCCCTGAGCTTTGCCAGAAGTGATCCTTGGGCACAGAGCCAGGACTAAGGCCTGAGCACTCCTGGGTGTGGCCTAAAACAAGAACAACAACTATATATGTATATATACATATATACATATATGTGTGTGTGTGTGTATGTATAAAGAAAAGTAAAACAGGAAAAGTCAGTCATATTAGACTTTGATTTTCTCATTAAGTAACCAGCACAGTGGCTTTGAGTCCCATAGTTCTTATTTTTACTGTGTTTGCATGGTAATTCTCTCATTTGGCTCTTTTTTAAAAAAAATATTATTAAATCACCATGAGATACAGTTACAAGCTTTCATGTTTGAATTTCAATTATACAATGATCAAACACCCATCCTTCCACCAGTGAACATTCTCCACCACCAATCTCCCCACTATACCCCCCTCCCTCCCTTCCCCTGCCTTCATGGCAGACAATTTCCCCCATACTCCCTCTCTACTTTTGGTCATTATGGTATGCAATACAGATGAGATGCCATCACTTTTGGTCCTTTATCTACTTTCAGCACACATCTCTTATCCTGAATGATTCCCTCCGACCATCATTGACTTAGTGATCCCTTCTCTATTCCAGCTGCCTTCTCCCCTGGCTCATGAAACAGGCTTCCAACTATGGAGCAATATTCCTGGCGCTTGTGTCTACTGTCCTTGGGTGTTTGTCTCATATTATGTTATTTTATATTCCACATCATTTTACTCTTCTAACCACATGGAATCCCAGGGAAGATATGGTGTGGGAGGAAGTGGGGGAGGGGACTTCCCACGCACGGCAAGGTCATATGCACCTGTAGAAGAACCAGATTTAAGTACAGGACAGCTGGCAACTTAATAGCTACGTTAGTCTATTATGGTTTAGGTAGTTACAATGTTGAAATTTATGGTATCAATGTACAAAATTTACTTAAGCCACCACCGTCACCATCCTTCACCACCGTCCCTATGTTGCCTCTGGTATGATCTTCTCCTTCAGAAAGAACAGGTTTTATTTTTTTTTATTTCCAGTCCTCCAAAAAATTTTATTAAGCAGCTACCCTTGGTAAGGTCCTGGGATAACACAAAACTAAGTAAAAAACCAGGTTGCTGAGTTTCCTCATAGGTTCTTCTGGAAAACCAGAGAATGTTCTAGAATAAAGTCTATCTATCCAGAGAGAAACACCTTCTGACACTTGTTTTGAGTCTTACCCACCTAAAGTCCCAATAACCTAATCCGTGGTCTTAAAAATCTGGGACGGGCAGGTGGGCAGGGAGCACTGGCTACTCTGGAGTGCGCTGAGCTGCCTCTCCTGGAGACGGCTTCCTCCCTGGCCAGGCTGTCACCAGGCACCATGACAGAGCCAGAGGAGGCTCCTGGGTCCCCTTAATGAGAGCTTTGTCTCTCCTCATGGTCAGGTACCCCATGCTGTGCTGCGGGGGATGGGATTTGTTTTTTGTCTGCTTTTTTTTGTTTTGTTTTCTGTCCACAGAAAGAGATTGATTGGTCTGAGATTGACATTTTGGTCCATGTTTTTGGCCAAAGAAGCTTTGAGCTCCAATGGGGACACTTTTGGGGGAGTGGAATCTTGACATTTTCCTTTGGGCTAAATTATTTAGCATGCCTCTTCTTTAAAGACATAAAACTGGAGCTTCAGGAAGGAGATGAACTGAGCAAAGTTAGTAGTGAGTAAACATCAGAATTGCCTCCAGGATTCTTGCAGCCTACTTAAAGGATTAAGCCGGACTGTCAAGCACACCTGTTTCTAGAAAGTAAACCCCCTCCTAGTTCTTCAGGTCTATGTCATTTTATTGCCTAGCTCCTAGTCAAGATTCTTTTCCTTCATAACAAATTTCATTGTTCTTTAAAACTAAAGTTTCTGGATTATAAAAAAAATGCATGTTGATTTTGAGACCTAGAGGAGAATAAAAAAAAACTTGAAAGGTCTTTATACATTTCCTTTTCTGCTTTTCTCTTTTCCAATAAATAATATCTTTAAAGTACCAACTTTATAACCATAGCTTTCATAGCTTGCTTTTCACGTACTCCGTTATGAATAATACCCTATGTTGTTAAAATAATTCCTCCAAAATCTCATGTGTGCTGATTGGCTGGGACAATATTCCATCATGAAGGCGTAGCATTATTTGTTGAACAATTTCCCTATTGTTTGATCTTTACATCGTTCAAAATTTCTCTATGATAGATAAAGCTGCAGTTATCATCCTTGTGCCTAAATCTTTGTCAGGATCTCTAATTACTTCCCTTAGATAGATGTCTTGAAGAGAACAATCTGGACTACAGCACAGCAAAATCAGAATGCTCTTGATGCAGACAGACAGAGAAAAGCTCTATGTTGGATGTCTCTTTCCACTTCTCCTCTTGGCCCACTTGAATAAGCCTCTCTAAAATGGTTTTCACCAACCTCACCATGACTAATTCTTTGAACCGCCCCCCTCCCACTGCACCACTCCGGATCTGTTCTCCAGTCTCATTTTCCTTTCTTCACCATTGTATCATTGCTTCTGTCCACCACTTCCGAGTTCAAATGCTATTTCACTGACTTCTGAATATTTATCTTCACCCCTCTGCTGAGGCTCAGGAATGATTTATTTCTATAGGAAACAAAAAACCCTACCAATAGTTACTGAAATGAATAAGGACTCACGTATCTTGTACAGCTGCTGAAATTGGTTCAATAGCTCATTGCTGATGGGCTCAGTTATCCCTGGGATTCTCTCAGCCTTCCTTTCCTGCTTGCTCCCACAAGATCACAATGTGGCTGCTGGGGCACCGGGCACTGCATCTATGTCTTAGATGGGATGAACAAAGCCAACTCTGTCTCCGTGCAATCTTTTAATTCAGGAAGGCAGTTCTCTTTAGCCAGCTTCTTGCTCTGCCTTGTTAGCAAGAACTGGATCACATATTGGCCTTTGCCTCAATCACGAGTCATCCTCTGAAGGTCTGGGAAAGGGAATTCCTGAGATCAAGAGAACTCAACCCATGATCTGAACAAGTCAGTGTTGTCTTCCTAGGAAGAAGAGAGTGGGAGATAGAAGAGCTGCGGTGTATCATTTTTTGATTCGTTCCTGATTCTCTGTCCGCTTCCTGGGAACCTCACCCACAAATACAGTCCCCTTCCCCCACTGCTACATTGCCACGAAGACCCCAAACCCTGCCTCTTCTGCTGGAGTCCAGCTCGGCCTGGGCTTCCTCTTCAGATTCCTCAGGCAGCTGTGCTCACGGTGGGGTGGGGCATCCAGAACTCTCCATCTGAACCCCACTTTCTCTCTGGCAGAAGGACAGCTCCCCAACTTGTTCCTGCATTACATGGACCAAGAGATTTCCAGTGAGTTTTGTGTTGGTGCATTTGTTGGATCCCAAACCAGAAGAACCTACCAGCCCTTTTTTCTCCATCGGCAGGCATCACTGGGCAGGGGTGGGTGGGTGGGGTGGGGCTGGGCACCTTATCTAGTTCCTTAGTCTGGGATCTCCAGGCGGATACCAGGGTACATGCTTCTTTCTATGTCTCTTCATCTGAGGGGTCGGGGCAAGGAGTAAAGGCGATAAAAACAGCAGCCCGGGACCCAGGAGACCCAGAGGAAAAGCCCTTGACTATTTTCTGGTAAGCCACCTTCTGCATGACCGTGTGACACTCAGTGGTCGCACCCCAGGACTGTCTAGTGCAGAAGATGAAAATAATGTATCTGCTGGCTCACGGAAGCCACGCGTGAAAGTTTTGATCGGTGTTTTACTTGCCTGCTTGTGGCATACCAGGCTGCCTGCTCACAGATGCTCCTGTATCCCAGGGGCAGGTGAGTCCTGGCACAAACAAGCAGTGCTGAGCAGAGCCAAGGGCAGACAGGCCTGGAGACAGAGTCCAGGGAATCTGGTGAGCAGACCCGTTTTACAGACAGACAAACTGACAGACCCTCAGCCAGTGTCACAGCCAAAGACTGCAGTGCGGATGCTCAGTTCAGGCTCTTAGTAGATGGGACTGCGGCGACTGTGTTTTCTGCCTGCCCCTCACTTTGCTGACTCAAGAAAGCAGCACCAAAGCCCAGACCCTTTGCCACTGAATGTCCAGTGTGGCTCTGGCACCAGCTTTACCCGTCACAGACTGTGTCTGTCTCAATAGGAACAGGATTTCCCCCGCCCCCTCTGTCGCACAGTACCCCCTGGAGTCGGGGGAAAGCTGGGCTAAAAAAAAGGCTAAGTGGAAATCTGTTATTTTCAGCCACATCTGCCAATAGTAGCCAGGGGCTCTCCTCCTCCTGGTCAGAATCGCCTCGCAGTGTTCTTATTGTATCAAATATGAAGAATAATTATCCACCCAGACAGATGGACCAAAGCTCGGAAGAATGTTTTATAGCTTCATCTGGTTTTTAATATCGCAGAGTGCCCCTATCCCTTCATATAATCAATAGGGTATAAATCAGGCATACCTATAATAACCACAAATAGATTTCCTTCCAGAAGACAAATCAAACTGGGAAACAGGGATAACAATTCATGTGCCCACTGTGGGTTTTTCCTAATATCACCAAGCAACTCCCAGGGGTCACTGGCTGGGTGTTCTATAATTTTTAACTGTCAACCTCCAGATTCATGAGGTAATAAAGGCAAAAGTTTCCTGTATATTTGAGATTGAAGCACTGCAGTTTAGATACACACATTCAGGTGGAAAACAGAAAATATGTTCTCTTCCTCACCCACTGCTCCCCACTGACCAGAGGGGCAAAGTCAGAGGCTTTATGGGAAGGAAAGATGAAATGGCTAAAGAAGAGCTGATCGGGGCCTGGTGGATATACAGGGTTACGGTGTTTGCTATGTATGTGGCTGACCCTAGTTTGATCCCTCGCACCACATACAGTTCCCTGGTAACTGCCAAGAGTGCCCCCCACCTGCTGAGCACAGAGGCGGGAGTAGCCCCAGGCACTGTTGGCCACGGCCAAACCATAAGGGAGTTTATTAGTCTTAACAAGCTAAGCATTTGGCTGTACATCACTGGGAACTGATTCTATACATAGGATGAAAAGAAAACTTGTCTGACTATTCTTTATCTGAAAGTCCATAATTATGGCCCATAATCCTTTAGCTGAAAGTACTCCTGATTCAGATCATTTCTCAAACAATTGTTTGCATGATAGTTTCCATTATTTATTTATTTATTTATTTGGTTTAGGGTCATACCTGGCAGTGCTCCGGGCTCATTCCTGGTGGGCTCTGGGGACCATAAGGACCACCGGGCATCAGACCTGGGTTGAGCATGTGCAAGGCAAGTGCCCTACCCATTGGGTTATCTGTCTGGCCCTGGGCATTGGTTTGAGTCTGCTCAAGGTCTTTGGTGCATGTCAAATGAGACAGATCATTCCATTCCTCATAATGTCCCTGTCCCAACAACCCACTTCAACTTCTGTCCCTGCCCTGGTCCACATTAAAATGGCGTCACAGCTGCCAACTTTTCACCTGTCTCTAAAGGACCTCCTTGGAGTGAGAATCACCCCACAGCTTAAGAGTTCAGTGCACCCTTTAGACACTGGCCACAGGTCTAGGATTCCACGTGCTTTGGACCCACCAGCTGTAGATGGAAAGTTATCAACACACCCTCCTTGCATTTGATATATTTGCTAGAGAAGTTCAGAAAAGTCAGAGAAACATTTACTTGTGCTCATCAGTTTATAAGAAAAAAGACTGGAAAGGAGGCTGAGGAGGGGGTGCACTGGGTCAGGTCTCAGGAGTCCCTGAGGACAGTTTCTCTCCCCACGGAACTGGTCCTTCTATGGATGCATGCTCAATCCAGATGCTCATCAAACCTTGACGCATATGAGGTTTCCTGGAATTTAGTCTCTATTTCTCACCTTTCAGTGAGGCTGAGGTTGGAATGCTGAAAATCACGTAGATGACTAGTTCCATCCTGACACCATCTAAAGGCCCTACCTGAGTCATCCCAATTATTATAATAAGCTCAAATATGGCCCATACATTGGGAATGATAAAAGATAACCTCAATCACTCAGGAACTCCCCGGGGTTTGGGTGCACTCCGTCAGTGCTCTGGGAAAAAGGAACAAGACCAGAACATTCCTAATGAGAACATTATAAATAGTCCATTTGTCATTCTACATAGAAAGATGTCCCTTGAGACCTCACTATGGACTCTGGCCCTTCCTGAGAATAATTGATCTGCTGTGAGCCCTTGTGGGTTGCTGGAGCAGAACACCCAGAACTAGGCTGCTTCCAAGCAACACTTACTCCCAGAGTCCTGATGATGGGATGGCCAAGACCTAGGTGCTGGGGGGCTGGAGTGATAGCACAGTGGGTAGGGTGTTTGCCTTGCATGCATCCCATATGGTCCCCTGAGCACCGCCAGGAGTAATTCCTGAGTGCAGAGCCAGGAGTAACCCCTGTGCATCGCCGAGTGTGACCCAAAAAGCAAAAAAAAAAAAAAGACCTAGGTGCTGGCAGACTTGGGGACTGGTGAGGCTGACAGCCTGGTTCCTAGAGGCCAGTCATCCCAAGATGTCCTCACATGGCAGAAGGGGTGATGGACGTGTGCAGGGTCTCTTTCAATGGGCGAGAATCCCATTTCTGAGGGCTCTGCCATCCTTACTCAGACACCTCCCGGGAACCTTCCCCCTAATCCCAACTCTCTGGGGAAAGAGGTGTCATCATCAGAACTTGGGAAGACACAGCCATTGTGTCTGTCACATAATGTCTCTGACACGATGTCCTTGTCTAAGCCTCTTGGGAAATGACACTTGGGTAATTTACACGTTCATGGAGAATTCAAGCAAGCACAGTGTCACTAACACAAACGAAAGGAAACAGTGACCCGGCCCCCAGCACACATGGCTTTGAAAGTCACTGATCTTTACTTTCTTCCTGGTGAATATATGTCCCGGCTGTCAGCTGTCCTGTATCTACACGGAGGTCAATGCACATTCTTTTCCCAGAGCAATGGCACTTCCTGAAAGAGTTTGGGTTGTTAGATTATTGAGTTAGTTGAATAAAATGTGTGTTCTGGCCTTTGAGAGGTCACTGATGGCCCTCGCCAAATCACTGGAATTCATTATGCTTTCACTACAGACTGTGGGCCTGTGTGTGTTATTTATATTAAAAGAATTTAAAACACATTTGTACTTAATCTACTCAGCCACAGTTTTCCTTCTCCATGAAAATTACTCACATAAGATGGACTACTCATAATATCCTCCATTACCCAGGGGATTCCTGATGCCCAGAACAGGGGCTGGCTTGGATGTGTGGAACCAGCAGAGGCTCTTCTTACTGAAATGGTTTACGATGATGTTCTCCATAGAGTCAGAGATTATTTCCAATGAAGCAAAAAAATGATCTCGGCTCTTTGGGAAAAAAGGGTATTTCCTAAATGTCCCTTGAGTTGGGGGTTGGAGAAAAACACCCTATTTAATTTAATTTATATTTATTTATTTATTTATTTGTATGTATGTTTTTTAGGCCATGACTGGCAATGCTCAGGGCTTACTCTTGGCTCTTCACTCAAAAATCACTACCGGTGGTGCTCAGGGGACCATATGGGATGACAAGGGCCAAGCCTGGTGAAGCACTTGAAAGGCAAGCCACTAACCACTTGTACTACCATTCTGGCTCCTAAACACCCTCTTTTACAATTACTGAGGGCTTATAGAGATGGTGAGAGACCTTCTTTCGTAAACAAAACCACAACCATGTTTAGAAAAGCTAGAGCCACGATAATAGTGACTTGAGGGTAAATTAGAAAAGGAACAATGAATTCAAGATGGAAAAGTTACAGGCGCTGGAGCCATCGTACAGCAAGTAGGGTGTTTGCCTTGCATGTGGCTGACCCGGGTACAATACCCGGCATCCCATATGGTCCCCTGAACATCACCAGGAGTCATTCCTGAGTGCAGAGCCAGGAGTAAACCCTGATCATTGACAGGTGTGGCCTCAAAAAACAAACAAACAAAATAACAAACAAACAAGGGACCAGAGAGAGAGTGCAGCAGGTAGGGCGTTTGCCTTGCATGCGGCTGCCGTGGCCGACCCAGGTTCGATCCCTGGCATTCCAAATGGTCTCCAGAGCACTGCCAGGAGTCATTTCTGAGTGCAGAGCCAGAAGTAACCCCTGAGCACCACCAGGTGAGAGCCAAAAGGAAACAGAAAACAAAGAAAGAGTTACAGTCTTTAGTCTAGTGTATTATAACCATCACGGTGTGAATATGGAGCACTGTTCTGAGCGGGCAGTAAGCACTGATCGATTGGGGCAAACATTAGATCAATTGTCTTTTAGGTTCCTGGATGCCAAGCACCATACAAGCATGGCACGGCATTTGCCAGGGAACCAAAACCGATTATGTGTATATAATGAAGGCTTCAGCGGTTGGGCGTTTGCCTTGCATACAGCCAACCCGAGTTCGATTCCTTCCACCCTCTCAGAGAGCCTGGCAAGCTACCGAGAGTATCTCGCCCGCATGGCAGAGCCTGGCAAGCTACCCGTAGCGTATTCGATATGCCAAAAACAGTAACAACAAGTCTCATGATGGAGATGTTACTGGTGCCCGCTCGAGCAAATCGATGAACAACGGAGTGACAGTGACAGTGAATGAAGGCTTTTGAAATTGAAGGACGAAGCTCATGGGCCACTCTGGGGTGATGAACTCGATCAGCACCCAAGGAGACACAGACAATGGGCTCAATGGCCTTACGGGTGTGAACTGCCTTAAATAAAGGCCACTTTTGTGACCACAAGCCACTCTTAGATGCAGAGGAAAGCTCAAGTTAAGCACCATAACTGGGGGTGGGGAGGGGAGCGGGAGGGGCACGTCCTCTGCCTTGCTGAGAGCCGACTGTCTGTGGGAACAGACCACAGGAGGTCAGGAGAGGAATAAAGACGACTTGGAGAAGTGAAGGCAGAGGAACCAGGTATCAGTAAGTCCGTTCCTGCACAGAGCAGAGGAGTGTGAATGAGGGCTGGGAGTCCTTGATTTGTGAGTGTGGCCTGTAATGAAGAGAATCACGGAATGGGACCCAGGAGACCACTCAGTGGCTCAGTGCCTGGCAGACGTGAGGTCATGAGGTCGTGAGTTCGATCCCACTGCCACTCGCTCTGCCGAGTGTGGCGCAGGTGGCTTTATTGTCGGAAGGACATGGTGCCTGCCCAGAGCGTGAGCTCTGACTCACGGACAGGTGCATGTACACACCAAACTAAACAGTGTGCAGCCCTCAGCGGGCACCACACCCAAAGGGGTGTGAGCACCCCAGCTGAGTGAGCGCCCCTCCACGGAATGCGAGCATCAGAGCCAAGATGGGTGACGTAACAAATTTCATAACGAGTAATTTATATGAAAGAAGAAAGTCAGCTTATGGAGTGACCTGTGGCAAATGCACAGTCTCTCTCTTGCACGATGTACATATATGTATACATATACATATACATATGTATGAAATTAAAATGTAATTAAGTAATGTCCTTATCACTTATAATGGATGTTGCAAGTTTCTCTCCTATCTTCTTTTATTGTTTCCCAAGTCGCTGGTGAGGTTTGCCACACTGATTTCATGGCTGACTTCTGTTTATTGTTTTGTTTGGGGTTTTAGGCCAGACTTGGCGGTTGCTCAGAGCTCACTCCTGGCAGGGCTTGGGGGACCATACGGGGTGCCAGGGATCAAACTGGGGTCAACCACGTGAAAGCCAGTGCCTTCACCTCTGCTGGCCGCTCAGATGTTTCCACCCTTTCTTCCTCCCTTACACAGTTCCCTCCGCCTGGCCATTCTTCTGTTCAACACCCAGCGTCACTTTGGTCATGTGTGTGAAAACCTTCATCACTCCCACCTCCCAGGAACGCCAGTCAGCAGTGAGACCTTTCTTACACAGAAAGGTAATGACTGTGTAAGCAAAAGTGTTTTCTCCCCTCCCCTCCTCTCCCCTCTACTCCTCTCCCCTCCTCTCCCCTCTCCTCTTCTCCCCTTCCCCTCTCCTCTTTCCTTCTCTTCCTCTTTGTTCCTTTTTGTTTGGTTTTTGGGCCATACTCAAGCAGTGCTTAAGGGTGACTCCTGCCTCTGTGCTCAAGAATCACTTCTGGCAGTGCTCGGGGGACTATGATGTGGTGCTGAGGACTGAGCCTGGATTAGCTGCGTGCAGAGCAAATGCCCCAGCTGCTGTGCTCTCACTAGTGTGTGTGGTTCTTTAATACTTGGTTCTCACTATTCTATGGGGTGAGTGAAAGCAGGGACAGTGATTAAACAACAACAAAACACAAGTTAATGTCTTACTAGAGAATTGCACTTTGTTTTCCTTGATAATTTTACGTAATGACACTTCAACCAATCCAATGACAGACCTCGTTTATCAGCGGTGCCATCCAGCCTAGGGCTTGTACAATTAATTATAGTCACAAATGACATTTGCACAACTAAAAGTTGGCCAAGGACACCTTTCTCAGAACATTTCCCTCTCATCGAGTGACTCATGACTGCATTAAAAGAAAAAAAAAGGCCTCTGTAGTAAAAAAAAAAAAAAACCCAGGTTTTAGTCTTTTTATCCCCTTTATACTTTCTCTATTTACTTTGCCAAGTCTCTTGTTAATTCTGGTATTTTAGTAAAAAATAACTAGATTCTAAAGGTTTTTAAATTGTGCAATTAGAATGCTGCAGGCAGATAGAGAGGGAGCCCCTGGTAAGTAGCTTTTGAGAAATAATAAAACTGAAGAAACAATTACCCGGTCCTGACATAGCCCGGCTGCATGAAGACCATAGTCCTTTGAGATGCAAATCCTGAGCTCTTTGGAGGTGGAGAAACTGGGTGGAGAACAACCACCCAGATGCAGAAACTGAGGAACCACTCAGGAGGGGGGTGGACACCTTCACCTTCAGAAAAGAAAAGAAGTTAAAGTTCATGATAGAGGTGGGGGGGGGAAGTGGGGGGAACTGGGACCACTGGTGGTGGGAAATGTACACTGGTGAAAGGACAGGTGTTGAACATTATATGACTGAAACCCAATCATGGACAAATTTGTAACTGTATTTCAATAAAAAAAAAAAAAAAGATGGAGCGACCATCAAGAGTTCAAGGCTTTCCCTCTGACAAGGTCCAGATTAACTTTGATGTAAACAGAGAAGCCCCGGCCAAGGCAATTTGGGGAAATTGTAGATGACCTTCTCCCAAAAGCGGTTTCCACTCTGGAGAATCCCATGTTCTCTTTCTCTTCCTCTCTCTCTCTCTCTCTCTCTCTCTCTCTCTCTCTCTTTCTCTCGTTCTCTCTCTCTCCCTCTCTCTCTCTCTCTCCCCCTCTCCCTCTCCCTCTCTCCCTCTCTCTCTCTCCCTCTCCCTCTCTCCCTCTCTCTCTCTCTCCCTCTCCCCCCCTCACATCTTTCCAAACTTCTTTTCATGATTTAGATACATTGCTTCCTCCTGGGAATCTTTTCTGTGAGGAATGACAACGGTCCTGAACCGCGCGCGTGCCAAGGTCAGGACTGACGTTCCTTTCCTGCAGAGAGTAATTCCTCACTCCAACAGGTGTCCACAGCGAGAATCCGGGTGGTGGGGACCCGTTCCCACGCTGTGCAAAACAAGTGGGCTTTGGGCACAGCGTGACAGCTGCCTCGTGGGGCTGGTGGGCCGTGAGCATCTGTGCTGTGTAGGTGCGCAGCAGACTTCTCAGTCCTGAGCCAGGCCACGCGTTCCCCAGGGTGGCCGAGGTGGATTGAGCAGAGTTTGCTGCAGGCTGCGTCCCCTACTCCCCACCTGCAACAAGAGTTTCTATAAATGAAGCTCACTCAGTGGGGGAACTGTCCTCCTCAGTATCTGTGTCTGTTCCACTTTCATCTCTTACTGCTTCACGCTAGCCTTTAGAGCGATGTTAATACGAGGGCTGGGAACCAGCATCTCGGTCCTGCTCCTGAATTGGATGGAAGGGACCTGAGTACTTTTCCAGTCGATGCTAGTAGCTGTGCTGTTTTGAGCAGCAAGTATTTGTTCTCCCCTAGGGGCGAGTCAGGTTGAATGAGAAGTAGAAATGTCCAGGAATTCAAATGAACAAAAGTTTTCCAAGAGTGCCGGAATAATGTGAAGAGCTGAAGAAAGAGAAAGTTTGAAAACCAATCATTAGATTTTAAAGCACAGAGGTCACTGATGATTTGGACAATAGCTATTTCTGTGGAGAGGGAGAGAGAAAGAGGGGGGGAGGGGAGGGGGAGGGGAGGGGGAGGGAGAGAGAGAAAGAGAGGGAGAGGGAGAGGGATGAAGAGAGGGAGGGAGAGAGAGAGGGAGGAAGGGAGACAGAGGGAGGGAGGGAGAGAAGGAGGGAGAGAGAGAAAGAGAGAGGTAGAGGGAGAGGGAGGAAGAGAGGGAGGGAGAGAGAGAGAGGGAGAAGGAGAAGGAGAGAGAGAGGGAGAAGGAGAGGGAGAGAGAGAGGGAGAGGGAGAGAGAGGGAGAAGGAGGGAGGGAGGGAAGGAGGGGAAGAGGAAGGGAGGGAGGGAGAGAGAGAGAATGGCACAGGAGGGATGGGAGGCCCTGAGCTGAGGCAAGTTTTGCTTTGCTGGTGTTTGCTGCAAAGGAGAGAGGGAGTGGGGAGCAGTTGGAGAGGAATGCAGTCAAAAGAGGTTTTGTCTTGTTTCTTAAACATGGGAAACATTAAACCATATCAAAAGGCTGCTGCTTATGACCCAGTGGTGAGGAAAAACAAATGATCAAAGAGAGGGGAGAGCCTTTGTAGGGGAAGGCCCTTGAGTGAGTGAGAGGGAGTGGGGCATAGCCCAGGGTGGCTGTGGGTGGGGCCGGGACCACTTTACAGCGAAGGAAGGAAGGGAGGGAGGGCAGGCAGAAGACAGCACAGGGCAGGCGTCAAGAGTGCATCCTTGTTGGCACTGTTTCTCATTGGTGAGAGGAGAGAGAGATAGAGAGAGAGAGAGAGAGAGAGACAGAGAGAGACAGAGACAGAGATGAGACAGACAGAGACAGAAACAGAGAGACAGAGACAGAAAAAGAGACAGAGAGAGGGAGAGGGAGGTGGAGAAATGGAGAGAAAGAAGACGTGGGGGAGAGATTAAATGAGATATATACAGACAAAAGACAGAGAGAGGGAGAGAACAGGTCAATAAGTCAGACCTCTCGCAAGTGGGAACAGCTCAAGAGGGAGATGAGGGAGAAGAGAGGGGCCCAGCCAGGCTGTGTCTCTGCCCCTGCTGTGGGGTCTCCGCTCTCCAGGGGTCAGGATTCACTTGGTTTCTTACCCTCGAGAAGCCACCAGCCAAGACGTTGTCCCCGGCTGCCCCTCTTGCGGAGGGTGGGAGGGGAAGACAGTGCTCCGTCAGCCTCTTCTCCACCAGACCCCTCAGAGGTGGTTATCCCGAGACAGACTCCAATGTGGCCAGCCCAGTGCTTGGTTCATTCAGCGCCTGCAGTAAAACTACCGTGGACATTCAATTCTCATTCTGGAGACAGAAGGGCCAGGACCAAGGTGCTGGCAGATTTGGGGACTGGTTCTTAAAGGCCAGTCCTGCCCCTGTGTCCTCTTAAAGGCCAGTCCTGCCCCTGTGTCCTGAATTTTGTGCCCCGCTTTCAGGTGGCCCGTCTTGGCAGGACACCAGTCCCGTGCCCCAGGGTGCCAAGCTCAGCTCTCTTCACCTCTCAAAGCCGCCCGATTTCCACGACCGCGGCAGGGGGATTCTATTTCAATGTGTACTTTTTTTGGTGGGTGCACCCACATGTTCAACTTATGGCGGAGTTTTCTAAACTGGGTGATTCCGCGCTCCTGCTGGGATGGTCAGGAAGGAGTAGTCCTAGTCTCCGTGTAATCGGGACACATTTTCTCTTCATTATCTCCAAGAAGAGAGAGTTCCAGGGTCCACGTGTGGAAAGGGAGCAACGCGCCAGCTCAGTCTGGGACCGCTGGTCTACAGCAATGGTGTTTAATCATGTCGATGCAGATACCCTTTGCCAGCGGGCAGGACCGTTTCCTGCGAAGCCAACTTCCATAGACCTGGGCAGGCCTCACCCACCGCCAGGGTGCTTTGGACTAGGAAGGCAGAGGGGAAATGCTCATGGAATTTTGTGCTCAGAATGGAACAAGTCCTGAAATGACCCGGTGCCCTTCCTAGTCCGCGGGGTCACGGTAGTTTCCCCCTGTCTTAGCCCTGCCTGGGCCAGCTGTTTCTCTGAGAGTCTCCCCTTCCCGGTCACCTGAAGGAGTAACCTGCACCCTGCCAGCACCCGCAAAGGACAGCATGAAACACGTGGCGGAGGGCGGGGGGGGGGGTTAGATTCCCCTCTCTCCCCCCCATTCTATTCTTTCTGCTGGCACTGTGGAGTAATAGATATTAAAATGCATATTTCACACCCTGTCCCACACATTGGAGACCGGCCATTCACTATGCATGAGCCATTCACTCAGGCTCATCACGGGGAGAAGGGAAGAAAATTACATTTTCCCAGTTGCCAAATGCAAGAGATGAATTGTCTCACGTGGGCAAGCACATTGCTCCCCAAAGCAGTTTCACAGAGCTAAGACACTCCCCGGGAACTCCCAGGAGGGCGAGCCTGAGTCCTGAGTCAGATGAACCCACCGGACAATTGCCCTAGTGGGGACATTTACCTTCCTGGCTTTTTTCTTTCTTTTTAAAAAATAATGAGCGGGCCTCTTATTTTTCCTTCCTAGAAAAAACATTATAAAAAAGGAGCTGATCAACACAGACTGCTTCATCTTTATGCATATCCACTGAATTGATAATACTTTTTGGTAATGAAAATTAAAAGAAGCAAAATGGTACAATGTTCTCTCGGGGGGAAGGGAGGCTACATTAGGACGTCTTACCCCACATGGACACATGCGTCTTACAATTCTGTCGTATGCCTACCTATTCTTTCTGGTTAAGGACGGTCCAGCTAACAGCTGGCAGCATGCCGCTCGTAATCTGTTACCTACATCCATATGATGAATAGCAATTGTACCTACGGAATAACCTCAGCCACGTTTTTCACCCTTCACAGTGTCTTCGCTCCTCTAACCACTTAGTACATTTAACATGGGCTCACGATTTAATTTTTGGTCTTGCCCACAGGACCGTGAGCAGCGCCGAGATTCCCCACGCAGGTTCTAGTGCAATATTTATTGAGCGCCAGTTCGGTACCTGGGCTCCTGCTTGGCCGGGCAGGTACAGGTGCGACAGGAAGCAGAAATAACCCCAAAGACACAGCTGACGCCCCCACCCCCCACCTCCAGATGTCAAAGACAGGTTCTTATTTCTGAATGCCCCTGGACTCAGGGGGGAGGGGGAGGGGTGGGGAAAGAGGGAGGGTCTCGGGCCGCTAAAGCCGCTGGTGACCTCATTAGACAATATTTGGGTTAGCCTCACTTTCTCTGCCCGGGGCAGCGGCCTGCGGTGCTTGCACTCCAACGACTCCCCGAGTGGGGGGCGACCACTTTGGGTTTCCCGGAAGGCAGCGGCAAAACTCCGCGCCCAGGGCCGGCTCGCACCCGCGCCTCTGCGCCCCGCGCGCCCTCGCCTCGGGGGCGCCCGGGTCCTCCCCCACGTCCCCCGCCGACCTCGAGAGGGGGAAGTCGGCTTCGGGGGGGGGGGAAGCTTCGGCGGACCCCGCCACCTCGAGGGGGGTGGTGGGGTGGGCGGGAGGGGTGCAGAGCCCGAAGGATCTCCTCCTCTCCAGGCGGGAGTGCGGAGCGGCGTTTCAGGTGGGCTCCGGGGGGCTGGCGGCCGCGCGGCACGGGTAGGCTCCCCCACCCGGACTCGGAAAAAGCGGGCGCCGGGGGCCCCCCAACCCCAGGTGGGGCGCCCCGGGGCGGGGGCGGCGGCGGGGAGGAGCGGCGGCCGCAGCAGGTGGGGGCGCGGGCGGGGGCGGGGCGGGCGCGGGGCGGAGCCGCGGGGCCGGGCGGGCGCGGGAGGCGCGGCGGGCGGACCGGGCGGCCGCGGGAGCTGGCGGCGCGCGGGGCTGGGACCGGCCTGGCCGAGCGCGCGGGCGCCGGGGCCGCAGACAAAGGCGCCGCTCGCGCCCGGGCCGTGGCGCCCGGGGGCTCTGCCGCGGGTAAGTGGCGCCCCCCGGCACCCCCTCTCTCGCCCCCCGGGGGGTCCCGCGCGGGTCGGAGTTCCGCGGGCTAGGTGGGCTACCGACTTCCCCGCGCCCCCCTTCCCACCGCACCCCAACCACCTTCCCGAACTAGCGACTTTCCGAGCTGGGGGGTGGGGGGTGGGGATGGGGGGCCGCGCCGCCTCCCGCCTTGGGGCGCCCCGGGGTTCGCGGGGTCCCGGGGTCGCGGGCGAAGGTCGCGGCTGGGGTCCGGCTTGGGGAGAGTTGGGGGGCGGTGCGCGCCGGGAAGGACGCGAGCCTCATCCCGCGCCGGGAGGGGACCCCGGCCGACGGGGACGGTTCGAGGTGCAACGAGTTGAGGCTCGGATCTCGGGGGTGGGGTCTGCCCCAGCACCCCCCCCCCTGCCCCGGGGCATCTTCCCCTCGGGTCTCCCGAGCGTCTGGTTCAAGACCTGCCCCCACCCTCCTTCCCGCGCGCTCCCCAGGCCCCCGCCTCTGCCCCGCGGGTGCCCTCAAGGCGGTGACTCGGGGCTCCGCTCCCCCCCCCGCCCTTACTCCCCCAAGCCCCCCCCCCACCCAGCCCGGGCTGGCGATTCTGAGCCGGGTCTGGTGGGGACGAGCGGGCCGAGGGTCGGGTTTGACAGCCGTGCGCGGGGGGCCGGCTCCCCGCCGATCCCTTTTTTGGGGGGGCCGCCGGGGTTCGGAGCAGCGGTCGGAAGGCGGCTTGGCTTTTGCTTTTGTTCTGCGCGCTACTCTCGGCGGCGGGGAGGCCGGGTGGGCGGATGCCGGGGGAGGCGCCGGGGCCGCGGCTCCAGGTGCGCCCCCTACCCCGCCCCGCCCCCAGGCGGCCGTGGGAGACGGCGGCCGCTCCTGGACCCCGGCCGGTGGGCGCGAGCCCCGGCCCGCAGCGGGGGTGCGCGGCGCCCCAGAGAGCCGGTGTGCGGGGCCCGGGCGCGCGCTGTCACGCGCCTCCCCGGCACTCTCGGAAGCGCATTTCCATTCATGGATCTGCGCCTGGGCTTTGATGAATGTCATCTCCGCCTGGGCGCTTGGAGGAGACTGTCTGTGTGTGCTGGTCTTGCGAGCCGCGTTTCCCGGGAGGGCGGGGGTGGGGGGCTCCTGCGCTGGGCAAAGCGGCTTGCGGCCAGCACCCCCAGACCGAAGACGCTTGCTTTATTGAGCACCTACTATGCGCAGTGGCGATGCGTTAGAAACTTTTCGAGTTCATAAATCATTGTCGCGCACCGAGGGCGTGCAAAGCTGATCTGCCCGCACCTTGGTTTCGAAGATACTTGTTAAGTATGTTTAAGGTCAAAGCTGTGCTATATGACTCATGTTAGCGTGTGTTCACCACACACCGACGCGTGGCCCCTGAGGGTGGACCCTTTTGGGGGAGATACGGAAGAGAGAACTTGGGACCCCTGAGTGTGTGTGTGGGGGAGGGGGTATCTTCAGTCTTCATTTCCTTTGATAACCTGCTCTCCATCCTTTCTGGCCTGCTGGCAGTGTAGGAAAGAGTCTGCTTTCCCACCAGGCTGTGTGGTCCCCTGTGACCTCCCAGGTTACTCCCAGGGGACCACAGCTGAGAACAGAATACATGGGGGCTGGGTCGGGGCGGGGTGGGGGGTTGATGTCACAGCGTTAGACTAGGGGGCAGGCCTGTCGGATGGGGGAGGAGGGGTGTGTGGGGCCGCTGGAGGAGAGGAACCAGGTGAGAAGGGGACCAGGCTGAGCAACACGGGTCTAACTGTCCCTGGAGGGTCAGACGGGAACTCGGCAGAATGATGAAAAACCCTCCAGTTTCCTTACCCTGCAAAGAGGGAAGGCAGCTCCGTCATCCGGAGCACAGCGCTCTTGACTGAGAACCTGGTCTTCAGTAGGATGCTTGTGGGGTCGGGTTGTGGATCTGGGATAGGATGGGGGGGGCGGGTCACTGGGACAGTGGCACACAGAAACAGATGTTCTGGTGGAGAGTGTGGTGCTGGGCAGTTTTTCTGCAGAAAACCCTACCACTAACAGTTTTATAAACCACGGTGCCTAAAATAAATTAAAATTAAGAAACATTTACAAAGGAGTGCATGGCTCTTACAGCAGAGCTCAAGAGCGGTGGTGTCCGCAGACCCTGGGGCGGGAAGGAGCTGTCAGATCCTTCCCCTGGTTGCCCCCTATGGGGAATGATATCAGGGTCCCTCCTGCTAAAGGTTTGGTGAATCTATTACTCTTGAGATTTGAACCCGGGTCGGCCTCGTGCAAGGCAAATGCCCTACCCGCTGTGCTATCGCTCCAGACCCTAGCACAGTGGTAGGGCGTTCGCCTTTCACGCGGCCGACCCGAGTTTGATTCCTCCGCCCCTCTCGGAGAGCCCAGCAAGCTACCGAGAGTATTGAGCCTGAGAGGCAGAGCCTGGCAAGCTACCCGTGCGTATTGGATATGCCAAAAACAGTAACAATAAGTCTCTCAATGAGAGACGTTACTGGTGCCCACTCGAACAAATCTATGAGCAACGGGATGACAGACAGACTTATTACTCTTGGGATAATTATCTTGGGATCCCGGTACAGAGGGAATATCCAGATTGGCCAGAAAACAGTGTTCTTCAGTCCATCGGCAAATATTCAAGCGCTTATAATATTACATATAGCTGTGATGGGCAAATAGTCTGAGGAGCTGTCTTTGTCGGAGGGGAGGTGGCAGAGTTCTCAAGGTAGATTGTGGACAGCGTGCATGAACGGCATGAGCCCCTTCCTCCTAGGATTTAATGTCAGGAAGAGCAATTATGGTGGGAGGTAGGGGGGCTCTCCTTTATCCCAGAGGAAGAACTTGATCTCTGCTTGCCTATTTGTCTTTTACCTTGGCCTCTAGCAATCCCTGTGCTCTCCTAGCTTCTTGCTACAATGCTTCTTTTCTTAAGTGGTTTCTGAGCTGCCTTGAATTTTTTTTTTCTGCATTAGATTGTGTGAACTTGAAAGACCCCTTACATCTTTTCTGGAAGTAGGCCAGAAAGATTTACAAAGGATGCATGGCAGATACGCAGGAATCTACATGCTGAATACCCAGTAGGAAGAAGGAGAGGGAAGAAAACCCAGCAGATTCCTGAAAATCAGGACTGGTGGGAGGAAACCCACTGACCTCAGGAGAGGGAGCAAGGCCTCACCCTGAGAAGCCTCCCCTCCCCCCCTCCCCCAAGCCCCCCCAATCTAGAGAAATTGTGTTGAAGTGAAGGTGTGAGGAGAACAAACCCTCTTTAGAGAACTTCAGGAATTTGATAGCTGGTCACTGGAGTAGTTTCCCTTCATTCAGCAGAGCGTCACTGTGGAGCATTTGACTGTGCCCATGGCCCTGATGTGTGTGTGTGTGTGTGTGTGTGTGTGTGTGTGTGTGTGTGTGTGTGGGAGGGGCACACCCAGCACAGTTTGGGGGTCACTGTGAGTCCCCAGCTGGTGAGAACCGAGAACCCTGTCCCCTTGCAGCTTCAGGACTGCACTGAGTTCTTTTCTTTTCTGTTTTTTTTTTTTTTTTTTTTTTGCTTTTTGGGTCACACCCGGTGATGCACAGGGGATACTCCTGGCTCTACACTCAGGAATTACTCCTGGCGGTGCTCAGGGGACCATATGGGATACTGGGATTCGAACTCTGGTCGGCTGCGTGCAAGGCAAACACCCTACCCGCTGTGCTATCGCTCCAGCCCCTGGGTTCTTTTCTTTAGGACACTCTGGGGGGGTTTCCACCTGCTCTGAACTTGGTCGCTGTCTTCTCCACAGGGGAGAATGTGACTTTCCCCCTCTCTGTCCCCAGCCTGCCCCAGTTCAGGTGCCCGCTCCCTAGAGCAGATGGCATCTATTTCAGTCCTCCGTTCGACCCCTTTCTTCCTCCTGCCCCTACCTCTCCCCGACTCATGGCGGCTCCACTGTGTGATGCTGTGGAGTGGGCCGGGGGCAGGGGGAGGGGGCTTTGTCTTCCTCCTTTTCTCGTGGGTCTGAGAGTAGGCTCGCTGTTCTCTCTGGCAGGGGTCTTTGTCCTTTAAGCCTTGTTTTGGATCGGAAGTCTCTGTCCCCCACGAGAGGATTTCAACACCGGCATTGGAGGAACTTGGACAGGCAAAGAGCCTTTCCTGGTAAGATTACGCCACCACCACCCCGAGAAGCCGTGCGCAAAGGTCCTTTCGGGCCCCCCCATGCACGAAAGCTTTCATGGGAATGTGCTGGTGTTGTAAGCCAGTGGTCGGCCTGGCCTTCACGCGCTCCTCTGAGGTTGAAAGCCTAATCATTTGCGAGGCCTTGGGTTCAATCCCGGCGTGAATCATCTTCCAGCAGGACGCCTTACTTCTTCACTTACAACATGCCGGTTATTGGAAGGCGGGGAGGCTCGTCAGCTGGTGGTGGGCTGGATGAGTCTTTGTCATGGGTGGGGGAAGGCCCGACCTGTGCACTGTGGGATGTTTATCAGCTTTTTTGGTTTATCAGCATCTCACCCTTCATGCCGCACTTTTGGCATAAGTGTAATCCATTAGGGACTGGAGCAATAGCACAGCGGGTAGGGCGTTTGCCTTGCACGTGGCTGACCCGGGTTCGATTCCTCCATCCCTCTCAGAGAGCCTGGCAAGCTACCGAGAGTATCCTGCCCACATGGCAGAGCCTGGCAAGCTCCCTGTGGCGTATTCGATATGCCAAAAACAGTAACAATAAGTTTCACAATGGAGACGTTACTGGTGCCCGCTCAAGCAAATTGATGAACAACGGGATGACAGTAATCCATTAGAATTGATGATTGGTTCCATCAGAATCGGATGATCTGGAGATGAGACCAGTCACCCGACTCTGCCTCCACTCTCTGGTATCCGGGAGGATGGAATGGTGTCTTGACAATCTGGTGATAAAGGAAACAGGCAAACCTGTGACTCCTAGCTCGGCATTGTGACCGTGCCAAGCCTCTCGACTCCTTTCAGAGTCAATTTTCCATGTGTAAATGGGGCAAGACCAGTTGGTCATTGATTCGCAAGACCCCTTGCAGGCATAACCTTTGTAATTTGTTAGAGATTTGACCCCAAATCTCCAAATCAGTCTTTTAAAAATTTGCTTTTTTGGGGGAGGTGTGGGGTGGGAGGGAGGGTGCCACCCCTGGTGGTGTTTAGGGGGCTTATTTCCGGCTCTGTGCTTAGGGATCACTCACTCCTGACAGGGCTTGGGGACCGTATGTGATGCTGGGGATCAAATTCAGGTTGACTACCTGTAAGGCTGTATTACCTGCTGTATTACCTTACCTGCTGTATTACCTCTTAGCTGTTCAAACAGTGCTTGACTCTTGAAAAGAGTTAAAGGTAAGACCAAAATCTTCAAGTGCTACAGAAAACTAGTGATTTAAAAGAATCCTGGGGCCAGGAGATAGTACAGCAAGAAAGAAGATGCTTGCTTTGCACGCAGATGACCTGGGATTGGTCCCTGGCACCCCATATGATCCCACCAGGAGGTGAGCACAGGTGCATAGTCCCCAACCAAATCAAATGAACAAACAAAAACTCCTTGACACGCCATTGAGAGCCCCTTGTAGAGAGCCTACTTCTTGGAGTGGGTCTAGCTGTTTGGGGTCCCACCTTTGAGCATGAAGGGGCTCACCAGTTTTAACCAAGGGGGTGCAGCTGCCCCCAGACCCTACAAAGCTGTCAAAGTGCTCTTCAGCTTTCTGGAATCCTCTTATATATTTGTTCGTGGTTGGTTGGTTTTGGTTTGGGGGGCATAGAAAGATTTTGGAGCTCAGAAGTTGCACCTGACTCTGCTCAGGTATTGCTTCCAGCAGTGTTTGGGGCTACACGGAGCTGGGATTGCACCTGGCTCCTGCAAGCGAAGTGTGTCAGCCTATTCAGCCGCTCTCTGACCTGACTTACTCCTTCACAACCGACAGGTCCCCACGCCTGGTGAGCCCTCGAAAGCCCAGGCCTCAGCCCTGGTCTCCTTCTAGGTCTCAAGCTTGAAGCTCCGTCCTACTAGCTCTCTGGTGCGTGGAGGAAGAATGAAAGACTCTCTCCAGCAGGCCCCTTCCCTGTGTTAATGGGAAGGTTGCTTCAAATATAGCCATGGGGCTGGAGCGATAGCACAGCGGGTAGGGCATTTGCCTTGCACGCGGCCGACCTGGGCTCGATTCCCAGCATCCCATAGGGTCCTCTGAGTACCGCCAGGGGTGATTCCTGAGTGCAGAGCCAGGAGTAACCCCTCTGCATTGCTAGGTGTGACCCATAAAACCAAAAAAACCAAAAACCAAAAACCAAACAACAACAACAACACAAAAACAAATATAGCGATGTCTTGGTGGGGGATGTGACTTCAAATAAATAAGCAAATGAAATGCCAGATGCTGTTTGCCTGTGCCCGGCTAGAGGAGTTTCTCTGTTCACTCCCAGTCTGTCATCCGGGCCACAACCAGAAAGCAGAAGTTGGGGACAAATATGTTTTCTGAAACTAGACAGACACAATCCACGGAGATCAGTTTCCCGGTGGAAGAGAGACTAATCTTTCGACTTTTCCTAATAAGGCAGATGTCTGGTAGAGAATCCATATACAGGAGTGATGTGGGGATAAAGGACCCCCCTTATCACCCGTGCCCCTCTGGGATCTTCTTCCCAGCTGAACTCTCCTGCAGAAAGATGGCTGTACAGGACCAAGGAGAGGGGTACAGGGGGAAGAGGCCATCCAACCAGTGTTAGGAATTCTTGCAGAGTGGACCAGGTTTTATGTATACATTTGTTTATTTTATTGAGTCACAGTAAGGTACACAGTTACAAAGTTGTTCGTGAAGGGTTTTATTGTATTTTTGTTGCTGTTGTTTTTTGAGTCACACCTGGTGATGCTCCCTCACACCTGCCTCTGCACTCAGGAGTTACTCTTGGTGGTGCTTGGGGGAACTTATGCGATGCCAAGGATTAAAC
The DNA here is from genome assembly GCF_027595985.1 of Sorex araneus. NCBI lineage: Eukaryota > Metazoa > Chordata > Mammalia > Eulipotyphla > Soricidae > Sorex > Sorex araneus. Next base: position 358,893,549 of record NC_073303.1, read on the forward strand.
CTGGGTTGGCTGCATGCAAGGCCAACACCATACCCGCTGTACTATCATTCCAGCCCCCCCTGATTGGGTTTTAGTCCTACAGTGTTCCACCAACACCTATGCCTTCACCAGCACTGCACATTTCCCACGGGCGGTGTACCCAGTTTCTCTCCGCCCCCTCCCCCACCCTGCCTCTGTGACTATGTTTTAGCTAGTAAGAGTTTCCCCCATTCTCCCTGAGTACCTGACGGTTCCTGACCTGCAGCCAAATGTCTTTCCCTGACCTTGACCCCTCACCCCCCCACCCGCTCCCAGTCTTCCAGTTTTCAAGAAGCCAGAGAAATAGACAACAGCAAAACTGTGCATGCTGAGTTTGAGGGGCTTGAACAAATGGGAACCCCCTGCTCTGCCACCTCCCCGGAGTCACTTTCACTCTTTGGAGGTCACACTCTTATTCTACCTGGTAGCTTTCTCCTTGGAGATCTCAGAACTGTTTCTTTAGGAAATTGCTTACTGCCCCAGGATTCACAGGTCCACTGGCTCGATTCCAGCTTGTAGCTCTCAGGTAAAGGGCAGAAAGGTGTGGACAGCAAGGATCTGACCCTGGAGAGGCTTATTGAGAAGGGTCTCTTCACTAGCCTCTGGACTTCCTTCCTTCCTTCCTTCCTTCCTTCCTTCCTTCCTTCCTTCCTTCCTTCCTTCCTTCCTTCCTTCCTTCCTTCCTTCCTTCCTTCCTCCCTCCCTCCCTCCCTCCCTCCCTCCCTCCCTCCCTCCCTCCCTCCCTCCCTCCCTCCCTCTCTCCCTCCCTCCCTCCCTCCCTTCCTTCCTTCCTTCCTTCCTTCCTTCCTTCCTTCCTTCCTTCCTTCCTTCCTTCCTTCCTTCCTTCCTTCCTCCCTCCCTCCCTCCCTCCCTCCCTCCCTCCCTCCCTCCCTCCCTCCCTTCCTTCCTTCCTTCAATTTTGGGCCATACCTGCTGGTGCTCAAGGCTGACTACTTGCTGTGTGCTCAGGGATTAGTCGTGGTAGTGCTTGGGGATCAATGCAGGTCACTGCATATAAGGCCAGTGTCCTACCCACTGCACGCGCTCTCAGGACCTGGAGATCATTTCATACCTGGGAATCTTGTACATCTCATGATGACTCATCCAGTTTATTTTCACATGTGTGTGTGTGTGTGTGTGTGTGTGTGAGGGGGTGCTGGGGATCAACTAGGCCCTTATATGCACAAGACCCATGCTCTACTGTTGAACTACATTCCTAGCTCCTAGTTTATTTTGAATTGTACAATTTTTCACCTGTAGGTAAGACTATATATAACTTAGTTCACTGATTTCTATAAATAGAAATTTTCCAGTTTGATTTTAATAACTGCCCTTAAAGGAACAGACCTATCATTCCATTCCCAGGTAGTCCTGGATTGTGACCCATACCTTTGCAAGAAGTAATTAGAGGCTTAATTCATTTTGAAGAAGAAAATTTTCTGTTCACCTAGAAAATATGCTCTTACATGATTGTTTTGGAGGCAGAATTGCTAGAAAGCTCGACCAATCATAAGGATTTAGAAGTCATGACACCTGAATATGCTTCAGTCTGCAATGAAGTAAATTAATTCCTCCAGCACAGTTCACTTAGGTTCAAGCCAGAAGTTTTTTATTTATCAGCAACCTAGGTTTTCAAATGAATTTTCTAAAGAGAGATAGTTATTTTGAGATCAAGGCCATTTTCTAATGGTCTTTTCTCCTTCCTTCCTTCCTTCCTTCCTTCCTTCCTTCCTTCCTTCCTTCCTTCCTTCCTTCCTTCCTTCCTTCCTTCCTTCCTTCCTTCCTTCCTTCCTTCCTTCCTCCCTCCCTTCCCCCCTCCCTTCCAATTCTCCCTTCCTTCCTTCCTTCCTTCCTTCCTTCCTTCCTTCCTTCCTTCCTTCCTTCCTTCCTTCCTTCCTTCCTTCCTTCCTTCCTTCCTTCCTTCCCTCCTCCTCCCTCCCCCTCCCTCCCTCCCTCCCTCCCTCCCTCCCTCCTTCCTTCCTTCCTTCCTTCCTTCCTTCCTTCCTTCCTTCCTTCCTTCCTTCCTTCCTTCCTTCTCTTCCTCTTCTTCCTCCCTGCATCCTTTCTTCCCTCCTTTTCCCTTCCCTTTGAGCTGGGGATTGAACCCAGGCCTTAGGCATTCTGTAAGGCATGTACTTTACCACCGAGTCACATCCCTGACCTTATTTTTCTATATTTTTATTGTCAAATTCTGCGATGAATTTGAATGTAGGTTCTTTCCAGCCCTTTTGAGACCATCTTATTTGCTGATAGAGAAGAGATGCTGCAATGTCAGGGGCCTGTGTGGGAGGGCAGGGAGTTCAGACCCTGTTCATGCTGCGCATTCCCGCACTTGACATATGGATTCGCGCTTCACCTCATGAGGCCTTCTACCAAGTCTGCTGAGCTTTTTAGGCGCTCGGGACAGAAAGGACTACAGCTCTTTCAAGGGATTAAGAAACGAGGGAAGGAGACTTTCTGGAAAGAAACCTCACATCTGAAAAGGTCTTATGTGTAAGGGGACTGCTGGGAGTTGCTTGGGAAGAAGAGGTGAGCTTAAGTAACAGTAGAGCAGCTGTAGGGAACCTGGGAAGAGGTGGTTAGCATAGGTTAAGAGTAGAGTAACTAGGCGCATATGCTGCCTGAGCCCATGTGCTGCCTGTGCCCACGTGGCCGAGCACATGTGGTACCCAAGCACATGTGTCGCCCGCATCTCCCCCCTTGAGATGTGTACTTTCATGCTTTGTGTCCAGTGCTAGGATGTGTGTAGAACTCTCTCCACCCTTGGAGAAGCCCGCATTCTCTCTTGAGCACATTATTCTTACTATTCTCTCTCCCACTTATCCCTTCCTCCTTCCCTCAGAAACCTCTAAATAAATAAAATCTGTTTACTTAAAAAAAAAAAGAGTAGAGTAACTAGAGTGAATGAGTTTGAGATTTCTGCATAGGCAGTGAGGAAATGACAAATGTCTCAACCTCTTGTTAGAGAATTCCAATACCCAACATTGAGGACTGCGGAGGACTTTAGCAGTTCACCTGTCTTATCTGAAATAAGACCAGTCAAATCTACCAGCAAAATGCTCAGAAAGAACTTTAGGCTATACATATTGAAGAGAGGGACTGGTAATTTTTTTTTGGGGGGGGGAGTCTTTTTGAGGAGGTGGTGTTACACCTGGCATTGCTCAGGGGTTGCTCCTGGCTGTTGTAAGGCTAATGCCCTCTTTGCTGTACTATTGCTCTGATCCCCAATATATTTTTTGAAAAATTATTTTTTGTTTTTATAACCACTGAGAATTCATGTTTGCTAAATCCTTCTGGGCATCTTTTGGCCTAAATAACTGTGATTCTAGATTTTACCATTCTTTTGAGTTGGATGGAGGATAACAACAAATGGAAGACTTAAGTCCTTATGAATTTTGTTGAGCTCCAGGTGAAGCATCAGAGGGAACAAGACTTCAGTCTGAAAATGCTCTGAGTTTACATAAGTATTTTAGTTTAATGTTTAAAGTCACATCTTTAAATTTTTGTGCATGCTTTTATTCTCCACAAGTTTTTCCTCCAGGGGTTGGAAAGTCAGGACAGGGAGTAAGGCATGTACCTTGAACGCTGTTGACCCTGGTTCAATCCCTGGCACCTCATATCCTCTCCCAGACCCTACCAGGAGTGATCCCTGAGTGCAGAACCAGGTGTGAGGTCACTTCTCTCCTACAACAAGAAGTTATTCAGTGATTTTTAATCCTGACCCTGACCATTTTGGGGCAGTCTCTGAAAGTGAACCAGAAATGTACTTAATGGAGCAAGAGGAGTCTTCTCTCAGTTATCCAAAATAGATCCTCGTAAGAAAAGATCTATCCATCATTCCTTTAGCGGCTGTCTTTCCTCTTACTTACCCAACAAATAATACAGAGTTTGGCTCTATACATCTGAATCCAAGATTTGGCTTCCATCATCTCCTAAAAATCCTTCTTGATTTTCATTCCCCAAACCTTTCCTATTGGTAAGAAATAATAAGTGCGTTGTTATTGAATTATCCCCATTAAGAGAAACATCAGATTTCGGTAATCTAAAACTATGTTGCCTAAAACAGGGATTATTTGAAAGAAGATCTTTCCTGTCTAGTAATAGATACCTGGGGATGAAGACCTCCAGCTGCAGAGACGGGGCATGAACAGCTAATCTGCGTATGCAGTTTTGATTAGAGGATTATCATGAGGTTTTTCTAGGACACATTGTTCGTGTTGATAAAGCAAGAGGGTTGAAATGAGGTGAAGACTCCTAAAAATGTTGTACCTTTTTATTCTATTTGATTTTTTAAATTAGCACATAATTTAATAAGCAAATAGAGGATAAATTCAGAAGGTAGGAAAAACAAAGCCACTATGTATGCAAGCCACTTACTTCTGATCCCAACCCACAGGCTCCTTCCCCAGCGAGAATTCTGGTTTTTGTCAGCATCGGTAGGATTTATGTTCCATCGATGTCATGTATCTCCTCCATTGGTCTGTGTCACACATTTTAGAATGTCCCTTTTTCTAATGTCCTTTTGAGATTCTGGTGACACAAGCCAGTATGTTGGGTCAGGAGTATATAATTGCTTTCTACAGAGAGGAAAAGTTCAGCATGGCGGAGATGGATGACTTGTGTGAAATGACACAGCCACTTCCTGGTAAGTCTAGAACTAGAAGTCGAGGTCAATGTGTTTCTTTACTCCTAAATTTCACTATTTATCCAGGACGTTTTTTTTTTTTTAATTCTGGGTCACACCTGTTAGTGCTCATGACTTTCTCTTGGCTTTGTACTCAGGGGTCACCCTGGTGAAATTCGGGGACCACATAGGATGCCAAGGATCGAACCTGGGTCAGCTGTATGCAAGGCCAAAATCATACCCACTGTACTATTGCTCCAGCCCATCGGACGTTATTTTTAATTTTTAAAAAATTTTTTGCCTTTTAGGTCACACCCAGTGATGCACAGGGGTTCCTCCTGGCTCTGCACTCAGGAATTACCCCTGGCGGTGCTCAGGGGACCATATGGGATGCTGGGAATCGAATTCGGGTCGGCCTCGTGTAAGGCAAACGCCCTACCGGCTGTACTATCACTCCAGCCCTCCCATAGGACGTTGTTTTTAATGCACTCCAACTGTCTTTTCTTTGACTTCTGGCCCTAGCACTCTTCTGTCTAACTCCGGTTAGATGTCAATATTCCTCCTTCACGTTCTCCACAAAGGCTGTTTCTCTTCCTTTCATAGTTTTACTGTGCCTAGTCTATTATGATGTATATATTAGCTACTGAATCTTTATTTTATGGAATTGGATGCGCAAGATACTCTCTCCTCAATAATTATCCATTTGTAGGAAAACAAAGTAATAAATGTAGCCGTTTCCACAAGACTCATGTCATTGTCCTCAGGAGAATGAGAACCGTGTGATGCCGGAGCTGCAGGAAAATTATTTTAAAAGGTTTTTATGCTGCATTTTAACCAAGAAACCTGACGTGATGGGAGATATAGTGCAGCAGGTAGGGTGCTTGCCTTGAATGCGGCTGACCTGGGCTCAATCCCTGGCACCCCAAATGGTCCCCTAAACCTGTCAGGAGTGATTGATCCCTTTAGATCCAGGAGTGAGCCAGGAGTACTGCCAAGTTTGGTCCCCCACAAAGAAACAGGAAACCCCACCAGAAAACAAGGAACTGGAAAATCGAATCACTTGCTGATGACTCCGGGAATTTGAGGTGACCCCAAATAAAGCCCCTTTCCCCTAACTTCCCACTGCTTCTGTGGTGATCACCACAGAGAATAGGTTTATGGTCAGCAGGCACTTAGATGAAAGGTTGGTCAATGCTGGCCAAGAAATAGGTCACACTAATTAATTAAACCTGTGATGAGGTTTAATTGTCTGACCCCAAGAAAAGAGCCTTGAGCTTCCCCACTCCCATGCTTTAGTCAGCAATTCTGCAGAGGGACCCTCTTGAGAGCAGATTTTCCATGCGAACATGAGCACTTCCAGCAGGAATCCTGTCCATGAGAAGTCACCTCACTGTGTTTGCCCTGGAGTCAGATCACCGTCACTTGTGGGGCTGGTCAAGGGCATAGCATCAAAGTCTGAGGAATTCCTAGAGCTTTCTCTCTTGCCCGCAGAGTTCTTAAAATGACAGCGAACGTAGGCCTGATGGGTAAGCCAGCCAGCCCTCTGCTCCTCCATCATACAGAGAGTGGGGATCACCAGTGCATTCCGGTTTTCAAGTGGCTGAGAAAAGAGAAGTGGAAAGATTTGTAGGGACTGGGAGGGGGACTCTGAAACCACGCTAAGGAGAGACAGTGAAGGAAATTCCAGAGAGGGAGACAGTAGCAGAAGGATGAGGACAGTGTTAGCCCGAGGCCAGGCTGCACCAGCAAGGAGGTTGAATGCCACTCAGGAAATATGCACCTTTTGTGCCAAGCCCGGTTGGATTTGCACGGTCCCAGGAGGCGCTCGGTCCACAAGGCAGAGTTGTAAACAACATTGGGATAATGGATGCTCTGAAAAATTCGATTTGGTCCACAGATACTTAATGTCGCTGCTGTGGGAGACTTTCAGGGAGAATAGCTCAAGACAGCCTTGGGCTGGTGGTCTGTGCTGAAATTTCCCCTGGTGTCTGCTCACTGCTCTCTGGGCCTAGCTCCCACACCAGGGCTCAGGGCAGATTAGTTTGGGTATGGCCTGAATTAGGAATTTAAAGAAAGATTGTGCTAAAAAGACATTTGTGGAGTATAGGATAGCATCACATGAGGCTGACACCCAAGGACAGTAGATACAAGGGCCAGGAGGATTGCCCCATAGCTGGAAGACTGCTTCATGAGCGGAGGGGAGAAGGCAGGTGGAATAGAGAAGGGATCACTAAGGAAATGATGGCTGGAGGAACCAGTCGGGATGGGAGATGCATGCCGAAAGTAGATAATGGATCAAACATGATGACCTCTCAGTGTCTGTGTTGCAAGCCATAATGCCCAAAAGTAGAGAGAGAGTATGGGGAATATTGTCTGCCATGGAGGCAGAGGGAGGGTGGGAAAGGGGGCGGAGTATACCAGGGATATTGGTGGTAGGGAATGTGCACTGGTGGAGGGATGGATGTTTGATCATTATGTGATTGTAACCCAAACATGGAAGCTTGTAACTATCTCACGGTGATTCAATAAAATTTAAAAAAATAAAAAAGAAAGAAAGATAGTGCTAAGAAGAAGGCAGGTTTGAAAATCAAGGCCCTAAAAGTGGTTCTCAACCTTGGCTGTGGGACAATCATCTGGAGACTGTGTGTGTGCGCATGTGTGTGTGTGCACGTGTGCGCGTGTGTGTGTCTGAATGCACATAAAGCTAATGACATGCATACATACATCTGTAACACTGAAGATAACACTGAAGAAGTCTTATACATATCCAAGTGCCAGCCTAGATTTGGATTTATATGGTTTGGGGTGGGATGCGGACATCAGTACTGTTTAACGATGTTGATACCCTGAGTTGGCTGCATGTTGGAATAGCACAGGGGATTTAAAAAATACTGATCCCTGGGTCCCACTTGAGGGATTCTGGTGTAATTGGTCTGGGGTCTGGCTTGAGCATTAAAGTGTTTTTGCAATACTTCTCCTGTGGCTCTCGAAATTAAGTTAGGGTTGAGGTCCACTGGTTCGGTGAGACACTTGCTTTATGTATCTATGTAGTAGATTTTATTTTCTTTTTTTGGGTCACACCCAGCGATACACAGGGGCCACTCCTAGCTTTGCACTCAGGAATTACTCCTGGCGGTGCTTGGGGGACCATATGGGATGCCGGGGATCGAACTTGGGTCGGCCACATGCAAGGCAAACGCCCTACCCACTGTGCTATCACTCTGGCCCCCTGTAGTAGATTTTCAATAGAGTAGATAAGAAGGAAACCATAATGGAGAGAAGGATTGATAGGAAAGATCAGTGCTACAAAGCTCCCCTTTTCCAAGTGTCCAGCGTTCTTTGGACACTTCTGTGGCACTGACCACGTCACACCGTGACTTGGGGATGGGCTGTCACCACCCTCATCACCCCAGCTTATTCCCAGGCTGAGCTCCCTCCAGCTCACCGCCAGCTAAAATATTCTTAGTCCTTCATACCACTGCGTCTGCCTGGACCGGAAAAGCAGCCTTTCCTGCCACCCGTTGCGCATTCACCACTGTTCTTTGGAGAAAAGTCGGGGGCGGTGGGCTTCTGTGGGGGGCCGGGCTCTCGGCCTTGGCGTTAGCCTGATGTGACCTCCTGGAGCTGCTGTATGCCCAGAGCGTGCTCAGAGCTCCCGGAGCCCCAGCCCACATGTTGCCTGGTTCCCTCTGCCCCCTGATCTAGGGAGTACAGGGGGGAACGTCCTTCCACCCCTGGTCCGTAAGTGCAGCTGCCCGCTGGGCACAACCCATGGCACCGTTCCTTATGGTCTCGGAGGCTCCTGGCAGGCTTTGCACGCTTGACGGCGTCAGAGTCCCCGGAGACTCGTTAAGCTCCAGCTTGTCGGGCAACCCCCAGAGTTTCTGATGCTGCAGGATGGGGCTGAGGCCCAGGCGCTGGAGCGTCGTCTGTTACTTTCCGGGGTGATGCTGAGACCACAGCCCCTGCCTGTCCTTTGAGAGCCTCTGCTCAGGGGAGAAGGACATGGTGGCATCAGGGTGTCGAGGGAAAGGGTTGCTATGTCTTTGCTGCAAATCGACCTGATGGGCACCCGATTGGTCAGGAATTGAACCGATCTCTCAGCCAGCTCTGAGACTCACAGTTGATTTTTTTAAAAAATATGTAACATGAACAGGAAAGAAGTTTGTTTGTTTTGGGGGTCACATTTGGTGATGCTCAGGGGTTTCGCCTGGGTCCGTACTCAGGAATCACTTCTGGTGGGCTCGGGGACCATGTGGGATGCCGGGAATCAAACCTGAGTTGGCCACATGCAGCACAAGTGCCCTACCCACTCTATTGTCGCTCTGGCCCAGATAGTATAGAGGTGGCGGCACTTGCCTTGCATATGGGGGACCCGGGTTCAATCCTGAGTATGGTATATGCTCTCCCCGGAGCGAGTTCTGAGTACAGAGCAAAGAGTAAGCACTGAGTACTTCCAGTATGGCTCCCAAACAAACAAAACCCTGCCCCCCAAATGGAACACCCACAGCACGTTAGGTGGTGCACCATCTTCATTTCTCTAAGGCCAAGCATAAACTGGGTGTGGAGTGGGGAGGTCTCAAACCCACATGGGGTTGCCAACTGATTGTGGCATCACTGAAAGTTTATCCACAGTAAAGTGTTTTTTAACATGCAATCACCTAAAAATTAATTGAAAATCAGCTATGTCACAAGTCCAAGGTGTTTCTGCTGGTGCTGTATGTCTCAGGTGGGAATTGATGAGGCCCTAGTCAGGACTGAGAGTAGAGCACAGGGGATAAGGCATGTGCTCTCTGCATGCAGCCCACCCCGGTCTGATCCTCAAGACCACATAGACCCTGGACACCACAGGGAGTATGCCCCGAGCACAGCTGGGTGTGGCCCCCAAACAAAACAAATAAACAAATGAAAACAAAAAAAGAGGGCCTGGTCAGAGGCTAAGGATAATGTAGTCAGTGTGTGAGGCTGCTAGTCTGGTGTGTAGGTGGTGGACATACACACACATACACACAGACACATGCATGCACACAGACACACAGACATGCACACACACACATACAGACAAGCACACACAAAGACACAGACACACACAGACATGCACACATACACCCATACACACGCATGCATGTGCTCATGAGCACACACACATACACACACAGACACAGACATGTGTGTACACACCCACACACCCACAGACATGTGCGCACACACGCACACACACATGCACACACAGCCCTACACATATGCATACATGCATGCATGCATGAGCACGCATACATGCACATACACACACACACACACAAACACACACGATCGGAGCGAGGCTCAGGAGATTCCAGAAGCAGGTGAAACCTGGGCAGAGTCCTGCGGGCTGGCAGGGACTCGAAGGTGAGTGGAGTGGGCAGTCATGACCAGCTGGGAGAGAACAGTGGCCGGGTAAGGGATAGGTAGGTCCCACGGTGAGTGGAGTCAAGAGTTCTGTGGGCAGGGGGAGGCCGGGATCAGCTCTGGGAACCCTGGACACATCTGTAAGCGAAGGAAAGCGCGTCGCGTCCCTGCGTGGCTGTAAGCAGGCGGGAACACCAGTAGATTCGCCTGCAGGTGATAAACAGGAGCTGTGGAGGCCTGCCCAGAGGGCCCCTGGGAAGAGACGAGGCCCCGCAGGACACGACCTTGATATGGTCTTGTCCTTGCATCAGGCTCTGCCTCTGTAGCGCTTCCAACTTTCCACCGCTGTTGCCGCTGGGGGCGGGGGTGGCATTGATCTGGCCACGGGATCATTTACTCTGGGAGCCATTAAGGTACTCCTTTCTCAGTGCTAGGAAAATGGGCCTCACGTATTTTTTCCTGGGTGTTAGTAAGATGGGCCCTGGGTACTCCTTCCTGGGTGCTAGTAAGAGGGTCCTGGGTACTCCTTCCTGGGTATTAGTAAGATGGGTCCCAGATACTCCTTCCTGGGTGTTAGTAAGATGGGTCCTGGATACTCCTTCCTGGGTGCTAGTAAGAGGGTCCTGGGTACTCCTTCCTGGGTGTTGCTCGGATAGGTCCCAGTACTCCTTGTGCACTCGCTCAGGCCCAGTGTTTCAGGGAACATGAAGTGCAAATGAATGTCAGGCAGTCTGGGTTTGCGTTTTTAAGCTTTATATTTTCTTTCAGTGCCAGCGATCAAACCCAGGGCCCTGTACTTGCAAAGTTGGTTCTCTGCCACTGAGCTGCCAAGGATGAGTTTGAACTAGGTGCTCCACCAGGACACAGTGATGCTTGGGGTCTCTGTGAGAGTGTTGGGGGGAGTGTTCTCTGCATATTGTATTCATGTTGGTCAATTCCGAGTTGTTCTTTGTCAGTTGTGGCTAGGAATCACACTTCACTTTTTTTTTTTTTTTTTGCTTTTGGGACACACCTGGCAATTCTCAGGCTCTGTGCTCAGGGCTCACTCCTGTTGGTGCTTAAGGGACCCCATGAGATGCCAGGGATTGAACCTGGATTGACTGCATGCAAGGCAAGTGCACTATCTGCTGTATTATCACTCCAGGCCAGCACACTCTCCTTCTCTTCCAATATTTTGAGAACAGATTACAAAACCCTGAGTCACAGTCTGGTTACCTGCTGGCGGCCACATCCCCAACACCCATCTCTGCTTCCCCGCGCATCCTTACCCTGGGTGGTGTCATAAATCCAGAGAACTCAGGATGGCCGAAGAGCTAGGCCACTGTGGGGTGCGTGGGGGTGGCCCAAACAGATAAGCCCCATGCCCTGCCTACCACTCTTATGGATGAGATGTGCCAAAGAAAACTTGAGGGGCTGTGGTGAGCTTGTTTGGTGGGGACAGTGGACCATGGATTGGGGGAGAGTGAGTGCCCCTCTGGCCCTGGTCCTTCTTTAGAACATCAACAGGGCTGGGTTTCACTTGTGGTCCTTCCCATTTAATCTGGCGATAAAAATGTGATTTGTGGTTTCCTCGCCTAAGGCTCTTCATCACGCAGTAATTGATCTGTCTCTGACAAGTGGCTCTTAGGGAAATGGCTTTGACAAGTCTCATCAGCTCCTTCCGTCTCCAGGCTGTGGGGCTTCACCTTTGGCTGGGCACGGGCCACCGTTGGAAGCCTGGGAGGACCAGCCTCAGGGAGCACTCGGAAGGAGCATCCGCCGTTGTCAAGGAGGTTTTGCTTTCTTTCCTGCTTCAAACCGACACAGTCTCGGTGGGTGTGGAGTGGACTGGGGAGTGGGCAGGTTTCCCTCATGCTGAAAGGGCAGGTCGGAGCATAAAGCAATGGCCTGTCCCCACAGCTGGCATTTTTCCAGGTCACTGGTCAGCGGAAGAGACAGTTGCCGTCCAAAGAGACACACTATGAATGTTCCCTGGAGGAACATTCTAGATATTTGCTAGGGATGTGATTCAGCTCGGATTCTTGCTAGAAGATTGTTGGCAGTTTGGGTCCAAATAGGCAAGAGAATGTCCATCCATCTTTGACAGGCTAAGGTAGAACGGCTTTTTCCCCTTCGTGCCGCTGACTGTGTTTCCCAGAATGAAGCTGGCCAGCCCGGGGGTGCCATCTTGGCTGTCTGTTCCCGAGTCACTTGAGGGGGGGACCTGCCTTCCCTCTCTGTTTCTTTCCTGCTGTTTCCTGGTAGCCCAGCCCAGTGGCCATCATGAGGACGCACCCGTCCTGTTCCCTAATGAACTCCTTCGTGCTGGTCTTGTCTCGTCGGACTCAGCAAAATTTGTCAATAAAACTGTAAACCCATGACAGAGCTCTCTTAACATTTTTGCAGGGGTGGTGGTGCCAGGGGTTGGACCCACACAAAGCATGTCCCCAGGCACCCTCCCAGCCAGCCACTTCCCCACCCTCCCGCCCTTGGCGCAGGCCAGCCTGCTTCCCGCCCCGCCTGCCGTCCAGCAGGGACTCACGTGTGACGAGAACCCGGATCCAAGCACCTGGGACTATTCGACTCTACTGAACGCATGTGCCGTCCCGGGGTCTGTTGCCGGCTTCCCGTCTCCCTCCGAAGGCTGGCCCGCTTGCCAGGTCCTTCATCCCTCGCTCTTGAGCAGCCTGTGGCAGAGTTTGCCAGTTCATCTGTGTCCTTTCAGTTTTCCCCAAATGCGGCCGCTCTTGAATTTCAAAAGCAAGAAAGTCAGCTTGTATGCATCGTCTGTCGCCGCAACAGTGCTTCGGTTTAAAAGCTTAAGACAGCAGTCATTGGCTTTCTTACCATCGTCAGGGTCCGGGAATTGAGAAGCAGATTAAGCTTCGAGTTTCTAGCTCAGGAGGAAACACCACCGGGGTAGCAGTCAGGATGTGCTGGGGGCTTGTCTGGATGGGAGGGGCCGCTGCCACATCCAGTTTTGTGCCTCGTGGCCTGAGATCTCTTCTCCTGAGGGGCCTCAGCGTGGTGGCTGACCCCTCCCGCCCAGGGCCAGTGACCCAAGAGAGGTTAGTGGACTTGGACTCAGAGTGCATGTTGTCGTTGCCATTTCTTTTTATTCACGAGTGTCTGTCACCAAGTCTCTGCACTCACAGGGCTGGGATTGTACGCTCCCCATTTCGAAGAGTATCTGACCGGTTTCGCTGCGTTTTAACCACATAAAGTATGGCTCCATCTGCTGTCCATTTCGGGCCCAGCTCACTGCATGAGCAGGCCTGGTCCAGTCCACCCCGCACCGAGGGCTCGGTTAAACCTGCTTGGGGACTTCATGAACTTGCGGGTTGAGGGTAGGAAAGGACAGGGGCAGAGTTTAGGGTTAGGCTGGCAAGAGTCATTGATAAGGATGTGTGTGTGTGTGTGTGTGTGTGTGTGTGTGTGTGTGTGTGTGCATCAGAATGTTGGTATAGGCCATTCAGGCAAGTGCTTTTGTATATTTGTGGCTTGGAGGTTGCTCCCAGATCCCCTGGCCTCCTGCATTCAAAGCACGGGCTCCATCCTTCTGGGCTACCTCCTGCTCCTTTTCAATATTCTTGAAAATAGGCAACTCATTCTTCACTTTTCATTTAATCATGACTTTGGGGGCTTTAGGGATTCTGTGTATGTATTATTGCCGTCTGGTGGTGACAACCTCAAGTTACAGGGTTTTTGTTTTTGGTGTGTGTGTGTGTGTGTGTGTGTGTGTGTGTGTGTGCACTTTGGCAGTCACACTGGTGGTGCTCAGGGTTTACTCCTGATGCAGTGCTCAGGGATTACACCTGGCCAGGTTTGAGGGCTCATATCCAGCGCCAGAGGTGGAACCTGGGTCAGCTACATGCAGGGTATGTGCCCTACTTGCTTTACAGGCTTTTCAACCCTTTTCTTGCTTTTTGAAATGCATACATCTTTAAAATATTCAGTCTGAGTGGAGTTCATGCCCAATTCAATCAGTTTAATCAATGGCTGAATAAATAGCAGTACTCCTACATCAAAAAAAAATTTTCGGTCTGAAAAATAATCAGGTCATGAACTGATGGAAAACATAGTCTCAGACCTTTGAAGACCCATGGATGGACGATTCTTTATTTAGAATCCTAGACTACTACAGGAAGTCAGGGATTATAGGATGAGTTTTATAATCTCCAGCCTACAGAGGGGAAAAAGGCAGGAGACTCAATGCCTTTGCCCAAAATGTGGTGTCAGAAGACAAGAAGGGTCAAAGTTGGAGCTCAGGTCCCCCCAGCCTGTAACACAGAGCTTTTATGACACCCCATTAGATGGAGCCCCTACGTGAAGGCCTGGGGGTGCTTCTAGAGTGGTTTGCAGGTGAAATGAAGGGACAGTCAAGATTTCTTAAATTCCCCAACTACACCGAGGTACACATGTTGAGGTCTCTGCTTCACGGAAGGGTCTAGCTAGGAGGCTGAGGACACCATTGGGGCCCACAGTTCTGAGTGCCTTTTTGGTGGCCCGATGAAGAGATAGTGTTGTTTCAGGTATCCGGTGCCAGCCAATACTCTGTCCCAATGCTTGGTGTCCTCAGGTAATGCTTATTATTTCTCATAACTTTGTACTTGGGGCTCCTCTGAGAATGTTTTCTGTACTATGTGACTTCAAACGACACTACTTGATTGGCTCCTCCCAGCCCAAGAGTGGCCTGGACTAGACTGGTGTGTCCAGGAGGCTTGGACTTTCAGGCTCATGCTTCTGCGGTCCTTTGTGTGGTGCGCCTGTTTGCCTGACCTTCCTTCCTGCACAGCAGGGCCGGGGGTGTCGGACTTCTCAGAGGCCCATTCCCGAGGGTGTGAGTGTGAGTCGCCAGTTCCCTTAAGGGTCTGTTTTGGATGTCCCAGTGTGAGCAATAGTCCCATCTGATTCCCTTGGCCAGGGCCAGTCACAAAGCCAGCCAGAGCTAGAGGAAGGAGAGGCCGCCGACCCCCATCACTCTGGGGGTGCAGGATGGAAGGTACATGCTGGGCCAGAGAGATAGGACAGTTTGGGTTTGATTCCCCAGCACCAAGTCTGGTTCCCGAACATCCTCTGGAGTGATTCCTGAGCCAACAAGACAGAACAGAAAGCAGAATGCATGTGTTGTGGGGTGAGCATTTGTGGTGGCCAAATTAGGAGTGTGTCTCCCAATGTCACACTCGTACTTGTGGACTAAGAAAAATTCAGACATTTATACCACTGTGCGTGATCCACAGATGCAGAGATGACTTTCCGTTGAAGGCCACCAAGTGTGCGCGAGTACTTATTAAAATTCAATACTAGCAAGTGTGGACTGGAGTGATAGCACAGCAGGTAGGGTGTTTGCCTTGCATGTGGCCGACTCGGGTTCGATTCCTCCATTCCTCTCGGAGAGCCCGGCAAGCTACCGAGAGTATCCCGCCAGCACGGCAGAGCCTGGCAAGCTAATTGTGGCATATTTGATATGCCAAAAACAGTAACAACAAGTCTCACAATGGAGACGTTACTGGTGCCCGCTCGAGCAAATCAATGAACAACGGGATGACAGTGCTTCAGTGCTACAGTGAAACTAGCAAGTTCAGCCTCAGGTAAAATTAGGGTGGAGGGATCACCCTAGCTCTTGGGTTTCTCTGACATCGGTCACCCATGGGCTTCTCTTGGGACTACCCATGGCTTCTGGACTCATGGCTGTGGGCCTCAAGGCCATGCACGGAGTGCAAATTCCACTCAGACATTTATGGGAAATATGGGAGAAGGACCCCAAAATTAGTCCATTAGCTGGTGTGAAAGGCAGATTATAAATGTCATAGTATGTTCTGAGCTAAACTATGGTTCACGTTCAATGAATGTGGCCAGATATACTTCTGCAGTTGCTTGTGTCTAGAAAATGGCCCTCTCCCAGTAATTTCAGCCTGTCCACACAGCCAACCATAGTTTTATTTCCTGACTTTGTCAATTCCTGATTCCATGGCGAATGGGGGTGGAGGGGCCAGGGGGTTGGTGAATTGGGTGCAGGAGCTCAGATCATAGTCCAAAGAGAGTGCACAGCTGGAGCTGCAATGATTCAGCCTGGTTGGCCTCCCACCTCCAGATTGGCATTGCCCTAATGTCTGTAGAGCTCTTTGGCTCTTTTTAGAGAACTTACAGGTGAATTATTATATTCCTGTTCCGTGGCAACTTCATGAGGTAACACTGAGTCAGGTGCTCCCCGGTAGAAAGGAGGCAATGGAAGTCAGGAATGTTAGTGACCTAGACAAAGCCAGACTAAGTCCACCAAGTCCTTTATTTCGGCTTTCCCCCCTTTTCCCCTCCTCCCGTCCCTTCACCCGGATGCTACCCTACTTCTGGCTTTTTAAAAAACTATCCTAATGTCTTGGGAAGGGTGAACAGCAATTTTGGGAACTAATATACCAGCTAACAAATTAGTAATGATCTTACATGCGAAGCTAAGATGCAAATATATGCATTATTACTATGATTTCAGTTAGTGGTATGAAAACATTATTTGCAGTCAGTGGAGGGGCCACTAGGAAGTATTTTTTTTTGGGGGGAGGGGTGTTGCCCATGCAGTGCTCAGGAGATCTGGGGATCTCACCGGTGATTCTCAGCCAACTGGGCCAGTGGCTCAGTACAGGGGTTCCTGGCGACACGGTGCTGCTGGGACCCAGGGGTGGTGGGGCCTCCAGGGTGATGTTTGGGGGACCACGTGGTACCAGGGATTGTAGCTGTGTCTGGCACATGCTAGGCCCGAACCCTAATTGCAGTACTAGCTCCTGGGCCCAGAACACCTTTTACAAATATGCCCCACCCCCCTCCCCGTGCTCAGGCCCAGCAGTGCTCCGAGGCACCCGCGTTCACGGCTGGAAGTATTCAGGGCTCATGCAGCGCCAGAGAGAGAACTGAGTCTCCCTGGAGCCTCGCCACAGCCGCGCCAACGGCTCTTCCCCGGGCCCTAGCAGCAGCTTTGTCTCGAGAGCAGGCTCAAGCGCCTCGGTTCGTTGATCTGAACGTCAGGTGGGAGTGAGAAAAGGCCTCGCTCACATCAGGGGCGACGCTTCTCCGTCGTGCCCACAGTGGGTGAGAGTGCCCCGAGGTTAACCATCCGGGGGACCCCGCAGAATGTCTCTACAGCTAATGAGGAAACTTTCTCAGTGGCAACTAATGGGCCTTCCTGCTGTGCTAAAATTAGGACTGACGGGTAAATACAGATTGGGGTGGAGTGGAATAATAATGATATGGCATCTGGGGAAAGGCTAGTGTGGGTTAGCAAATCTGTTGTCCTTGGGGTTCTTCAAAGCTCTGCTGGAGCTGCACAGGGGTGGGGGTGTGCACCCCAGTTTGGGACGGCCTGTGGGCCCGGCATCGTGACTTCTGAGGTTCCTCATCAGTGTTAAGTTACATGGTCCTCTGATCATGGAGCCCAGCGTTTTGTCTGCAGCCCGGAAAGGTTAGTTCCCTTCCTTGGCAAGCCAGCAGCCTCTGCAAACTATGTGTACTTTGCGCTTTCAATGAATCTGTTCTTCCCCGCACTAGGGGTTGCGATCAGGCCTTTGCCTTTCACGAATCTCCTCTTTTTAAATAGGCCATGATGCTTATTCACTTTCACGTTGGCTCACTAATCAGACTTCCTCTTGACTTTGGATTTGAAGACATAGGGAAAAAAAAAAGACTCCCTTGGTTCTTCGTTGATGAAACTGGGAACGTGGTCATCAGCATAAGGCCGATTGTATTATAACTGGGCAAATCAGTTCTCGGGCCTGAGATCTGGCGACTCTTCAGAGGGAGAGTCTGGGGCACTGGAGATGCAGAGAGAACCTCTCACAACTAGTGAACGATCCCACGAGAGCTGGGGCCTGGACCACCCCCTGCTTCTCTGTCCCGCCCTGACTCTGGCTCTTGTTCCCAAGACTTGATTGGCCCACAGTCAGACTGAAGTATGAGAAATGGTCAGTCAGTGATTTGAGGACAAGACAGTCTGCTCACCTGGGCGACGACACAGTTTGGTCGCTCTACGCACTGCTGCCTGTTCTCTCATCTGCTGTGTCTCAGGAGCAGTCCTATTAGCTCAGAGGCACCTTTTCTTTGGTTTTGCTCGGCTCACAGAGCACTTTATAGTGCCCTTGTGGTATCTGCTAAGTGTAGTCATTCACAGTGGATAGTGATCTTTCTCTCCTCCCCTAGCAGAGAAGGAGAGATGCTCAGAGAGATGGAGTTGCTCCAGGTGACACAACTAGTCAGTAGCAGCTGGTGAGCCCAGGTCGTTGTGGTTTCTGGCCTCCACTCTCCCCCCACTCATGATTTCAGGTAGCTTCTCTAGCCTATTTTCAAACCTGGGGGAGATGGTTGGACTGGAAGGTCGTGGCCTTCCTCCTGGGCTGCTAAATGCTTCCCTCTGACCAGCAACAAGGGTGGTCCTTGATCATTATAGTGCTCACAAGTGTATCAGCCTCTCACAGATCGGATGATGGTCAGCGACCAACATGGCCTGAGCTGTTAGCTAAGCTGCTCCTTTTCTCATGGGACCAAACAGACAGCGGGCAGTTGAAGAAGGTCAAGGAACTTATGCAGAGGTTCCTAAAGCTTGGAGCTCCTGCCTGCCATGAGTAAGAAAATGTGGTTAAAGCAACTCTAGATGTTCATGGGGTTAGAGAGGACAAAGAAAGGCCCGGAACTTGGGTCAAGCATGCCAAATGACTTCCCTTCAGAGGGAAGCTGTGCAGAGTTCATTATTTGGAGAAGGGAGAGCTTGAGGGACTAGAAGCTTCAGACAAATACAAATCTCTGAAGATGGAGCTGGAGAGGAATGGTACCCAGTGTGGCAGGAGGACAGAAACAGCCACCTTGAGTGACAGTGCCGCCTGGATTGTAAGGCATCCCAGTAAGAGAGGCAAAGAGTCTGCTCTGCAGAGCAGCGGTGGCCACACTCATGTGGTGAGCAAATGAATGGCAACCCTGTCTCTTGGTGTCCACTGTTCCTATTTTCTTTTCTCTTATCCTTGGGTGACCAAAGGCATGTACTGATTTAGATTTTCTTTTTTTTTCTCCCTTCCCCTGATTTATATTTCCTTTTTTCGTTTGTTTGTTTTGTTTTGAGACCATACCTCGCTGTGCTCAGGGCTTGCTCCTGGCTCTGTACTCAGACATCACTCTGGTGGGCTCGGGTGACCATCTGGGGTGATGGGATTGAACCTGGATCAGCCTCGTGCAAGGCAAGTGTCTTGCCAGCTGTGCCATCTCTCCAGCTCCTGATTTAGATTTTCTTACAAGTTACAATCTTCCGTTTCTAAACCAGTGGGATTGTATGAAGTGAGAAGGTAGTGATGGAATTGGGTGCGAAGGCTGTTATTGTCCATTGTTTTGTTTTAACTTGAAGAAGTTGACTTAGAATCTTTGGATTTGGGAGCTGAATCATTGGATCTAAAGATCTTGGAGACTCTGTCATCCAGCTGTTTTTCTGATGCTGGAATCTCTCCTGCCCCAATAAGTACAGATGGCAAATCAGATGTTTTTGGAGCACGTGCAAAGAGTTGCTACTTACTCTCTCGTCATATCTCCCATTTCTATTCTAGGTTTTGAACCTGTCAGCCCTTACATACCTTGCATATCATCTGCTGTGCACCAGACACTGGTGTGAATTCATGCTCAGCTACTGATGCAAGATGACTCTGTTTTGATCATACTTGCTGCTGCCTAGGGTGACGAGTTGCTTGTAGATCATTCTCAGTGGTGCAGAGAGGATAGAACCCAGATTTCCACATGGACTGCATGTGTTTGTGCTTGCCCCATCTTATTTTCTCTCGAGTTAATCTCCCATTTATCTCTATTTTACAGATGGATGGTGGTGCAGAGGTTGTGTCTGGAGAAAGGCCTCACAGCTAAGGGGGGGGTGGGATTGGAACCCAATCCCAGGAGCTGTTTGATTCATAGTCTGTGCACCTAGCCTTCAGCTCTCTCCCTGATATCTCTAGTAATTATTGTTTATTGTATTCTTACTTTGCGTTAGAATTCACCCCTTGCAGTTTCTGCCCCGGGGTCTTTCACATGAGGATTCCTCACAGATTCCCAGACACACCAGGCCATCTTCCTTTCATCTTTTCTTCTCTAGGCTGGACTTTTGAGTTCTCTAGCAGTTTATCATTGATTTCTGTATCTCTGGTGCTTCCTTTGAAGGCAGGTGCTTCTCAGAGAGCTCAAGCCAACCCTGTCCGGCTGGCGTGTCAGTCTCTCTGCTGCTCACTGGATACTTGGGCAGCTGCTCTATCAGCATATTTTTTCCTGAACACAGCTCTCCACTTGTGAAACAATACTAATTCTAAACTCCCCGGGTCACTGAAAGGCAAGAAGTGAGCAAGATTAATAATGTGAGTTCCACACATACATACCCATTTCTCTTGTAATTATAGGGACTGTGCCAACCATATTCATCCCCTTCCCTTCAGTAGATCTGTGAATTTATAAAAGCTCCAACAAAATGACAGCAGACTAATTTGGCCAGCCAATTTAAAACTTACACGAACATGCAAAGAATCTAAACTAGGAAAAACAATATTGAAAAAAGAAGTTGGAGGGCTCTCCCTGATTTGAATATTTACTATAAGCCACAGTAAGAAACATGGCATCCAGAAAAAATATAGGCCAACGAAAGAGAAGAGTGTCTAGAATAGATCCACAAATCTACAACAAATTGATTTTTGACTAAGATGCAAAGTTAATTCAATCAGAGAGGCTTTTAACAGATGGTGCTGGAGAAAATGGATATTTAACTATACGTAAGATGAACTTTGATCCTAGCTCTGCAGTGCACATTGAGACTGATTTGAGTTAGAGCATAAGCCTAATGGGAAAGCTAAAAATAAAACTAAAAGAAGAAAACGTTGGCAACTACCTCTATGATTTTTGTGTTAGGCAAAAAGTAAGGTGCACAGAAAAAGTTACCCATTAAAAAGATAAAGGTGTATCAGACTGTCAGAATGAGATATTTCTGTTCATCAAGAAATATTATTAATGAATGCACAGCTAGTCTACGAACTGGGAGAAAATCTATACAATTTGTGTCAGTAATCAGACTTAAAATATATCAGTTAAAGAACTCTTGCAAGAGGCCAGAGAGATAGTACAAGAGTTAAGGCACTTGCCTTGTATGTGGCTGACCCTGGCTGTTTCCCCAGCACCATGTGGTTCTGTGAGCGTATTTGATGAAGGAAGTTCCTAAGCACCATCAGATGTGGTCCTGCAGGCCCCCCGGCACCACTGGGGTGGCCTGAGTATTCCCCAGCTCTGGCAGAGCCTGAGCACTTTGCATCCTTGGGTCCCCACATTGAACCAACCACCAGTCTAGTTTGCCAGAAATCACTGGGAGGGGCCTCGGGGGTCTCCTGACCACTGCTTGGGAGATCCTGCCCCCAAATAAGTAAATAAATGAATCTCTACAAACCAATAATAGGAAAGAGAGCCCAATTAAAAATGGGCAAAAGGATTGAAGAGATGGCAAAAGAAGATATACAAATGGCCAGTAAAGAGTTCAGATTATTTGGCACAGTGGAAATGCAAATCGCATTGAACTACTGTTCACAGAAATTCAAATAGCTCCATTTAGGACGATTGGCAGCACTAAATGTTTCTAAGAATATGGAGTGATCGGGATGCTTGAATAATACAGCTGGGAGTACAAAGTGGTTCAGCCATCTTGGGAAACTTCGGCAGTTCTTATGAACATCTCCCCTAGGGCCCAGCAAATGTTCTCTTAGATCCTTACACAAGATAAATGAAAATGTATGTCCAAAGCAGAAAACTGACTCACATGAGAATATTTATAGCAGTTCTATTCATAATAAAATTGCAATCAAAGGACCCATCAATAGGAAATTAATAAATAATGGTATGGTCATGGAAAATGGAATAATACCAAGGAACCAAAAGGAATGAAGCACTGATGTACACAAAAGAATTTTGAAATCAGGACCATAGACTTAGCTCAGTGGGCTAGTGGCATGCTTTGCTGCAGAAGGCCTGGATTCAATCCCCGGCAGCATATGGCTCCATGAACACTCTTCCTAAACACCAGGTCAACCCTTGAACACTGATTGGTCATGCGGAAACCAAACCAAACCAACCAGCCTACAAAACAATTCCTGGAAACAGTAGTGAGAAAAATCGTAGAGCACAGGCCTTTGAGTTGATCTTGGTACCACACACAGAAAAATAAGAACGGTAAGAGTGCTTTCTAAATTACTCTATTCACATGGATGTCAAAGACGTGGTGCAGGCCAGGCAATCCTTTAGTGGAAATAATTGACAGGAAGAAGGCATGGGGAAAGTTTCTGAGACGACCAATATTTTATATATTGACTAGGAGGATAATTGGGTGAATGGATGTGGTTCTCAAAACTCTTGCCATTAAACACCTGAGATCTATGTGAATTCTAACTAAATATTAGAAAAGAATAATGAAACCTGAAATGGGATATGGTACAATTTACTCTAAATAGTAACAAATGCCTTGGGACTGCATTGGGAGTGTTGTTTCCATGATTTAAACTTCTGGGTTTTATTGATGTGGCCTGAGATTGCATTAACTTTTTTTTCCCTTTAGCAACTTTATTACACTCTTAGCCATTTATGGAATTTGTGGCTAATAAAAACGGCCAAGTCTCTTTTTCTTTTAAACTTGAATTGCTACCAAGCAGTGCACCTTTCTGAAATACCTCCCTTGTTCATCTAAGTGGGTCTATGTGCCACCCTTGAAGGAATAAACACAGCTTAGGAAAAGAAAGGGGACATTTCAGAAAGTAAATGAAGTAAATGAAAGTAAATGAGTCAGGCCCCACTCTATATTCAGTCACAAGTTTAATTCTCAGAACAACTGCATGGGATGGGACCTACGACCACCCCCCAGTTTTGCATGAGCTAATTGAAGCTCAGTAAGGTGGAGAGAGATGTCCACCCAAGATCATAAGACCAGGAAGGGGTGGAGCTAGACTTTAAACCCCAGTGGATCTGATGCCAAAGTCAGTGCTTTTACCTCCTACAGGTTGCATAATGCTTGATCCTTGGTTTGCTGCTGCCGATTATTTGACTTTAATTGACTTGATCTGATTAATCCTCAGTACTTAATGACCTCAAGCCTGGGTCACTCTGCTATACCCAAAGTACTTTATGAATTCCTTGTTGGGCAGCAGGGTCCCTTGAGGGAGGACCTGTTTATGAAGGAGCAGCTGTGCACAGGGCGGGGAATGGCTCTCACAGGCCCAGACCTTGTCCCAAGCCTAGTCCCGGCTGGAAGAATTCCTTAGACATACGAGTTAGCCTGGAGATGCCCGTGCTCCCCACATCACACCAAAGTAGGCCGGTGGGGTAAAGTTAGATGCGGAAGTGGGAGTACAGTGCTTGGGAGGAGTGAGAGAGAGAAAGAGAGAGAGAGAGAGGGAGAGGGAGAGAGAGAGAGAGAGAGAGGGAGAGGGAGAGAGAGAGAGAGAGAAACAGAGACAGAGATAGAGACAGAATGAGAAACAGAGAGACAGAGACAGACAGACAGATGGGGGGGGAGAGAGAGAGAGAGAAACAGAGACAGAGACAGACAGAGACAGACAGAATGAGAAACAGAGAGACAGACAGACAGACAGATGGGGGGGGGAGAGAGAGAGAAACAGAGACAGAGACAGAGACAGACAGAGACAGACAGAATGAGAAACAGAGAGACAGAGACAGACAGACAGACAGATGGGGGGGAGAGGAAAGGAGGGGGGGAAGGGAGGAGGGAGAGGGAGAGACCTGACTGTGAACATTAGCCACAAATGCAGTAAATGGCCAAAGTTTGATGAAGCTGATTTAAAAAACTAAACTGTAGGGGCTGGAGCAATAACACAGCAAGTAGGGCATTTGCCTTGCATGCGGCCGACCCGCATCAGTACACTTCTATTAGTGTGGTTTGAGATTGTTGGTTTTTTTTCCCAATCTTTTTATTTTCAACAC
Source organism: Sorex araneus (assembly GCF_027595985.1). Taxonomy (NCBI): domain Eukaryota; kingdom Metazoa; phylum Chordata; class Mammalia; order Eulipotyphla; family Soricidae; genus Sorex; species Sorex araneus. Next base: position 358,917,532 of record NC_073303.1, read on the forward strand.
TACAGTTTAGTTTTTTTGTTTGTTTGTTGTTTTTTGGGTCACACCCAGCGATACACAGGGGTTACTCCTGGCTCATGCACTCAGGAATTACTCCTGGCGGTGCTCAGGGGACCATATGGGATGCTGGGATTCGAACCCGGGTCGGCCACATGCAAGGCAAACACCCTACCCGATGTGCTATCACTCCAGCCCCGATGCTTCATTTCTTTGGGTTGCTATGTCCTCTGATAATTTTATGTTGTTTCTCTGTCTCGGCATTACTGAGACGCTAAGTTGAGAGACTGAGTTGATGGGGCTTGGAAACTTAGAGCAGTGGCGTGCCACGGAGGACACTCTCCAGGGACGGCTGGCACCAGTGCTCCTTCAGAAACCGGCCCTGACCAGGGCAGAGGAAACATTGACAGCTTTGGGGCCACCAAATATTTTCAGTTCATCTGTCTTTGCCGATGAATCCAGAGTTACTCATTCCTCAAGATCCTCTCCCCTGCTAGCTTCGATGGAGAAACTCCATTTTCTAAATAGATTTAGCAGATGTTTATTTATTTGGGGATCACGCCTGGTGGTGCTTAGCTCCTCCTGGCTCTGTACTCAGGGGTCCCTCCTGGAAGTGCTCAGGGGACCGGTCAGTGCCAGGAATTGAACCTGGACCTCCTGCATTGCAAAGCATGGACTCACTCCTTTGAAGTTCTTTCTAGCCTGGGTTAGCTGACTTTTATATAAAATACCCACTTACATGCCAAACACTGTGAGGATTGTCAAAAAGAGTAAATAATAGCTCCTGTCTTTCAGGAATTTACAACTTGGTTCTATCACTTACCACAGAAGAAGAATCCCAAGCAAATTGCATCCACCTGTCTCATTTATGCACTGACCCTGCTGGTTCCATCCTGGCATCCACTTATCTTCATTTGTCTCTGCTTTCTTCACACATTAAGTCACATTGTTCCAGAGTTTCCTCTTGATCGTAAGCAATCGCCTTGCCAAGAACCCTTTCATGAACTTAGAAAACCAGCCAAAAACTAATAGTAATGACCGTCTTTTGAAACAATCGTATGGAAATTTTATAGTGCCATGTTTTCAGTTGATGGAAGACTTAAAATTTTCCCGCATGGCATTATCTTCATAATTTATACCTAAAATTGACTTTTTCAGAACATGAACAAACAATGAAACACTAAACCTTATTTGGACATCTCTGACTTTTCCACACCTGCCCTCCCTCTGTTCCAGACTCCAGACTCGACTATGGCATCATAGTCGAGTACTTAGTACTTAGTCATCCTGTCTCTCAGGCTCATCTGTCTGTGACAGTTGCTCAAGTCTTTCCTTGTTTGCTCATGACCTTGTTCGTGCCAGGGGCTGCTGGCTCCATGCCTGGGAGCATGCTTCCCAAGCTGTTGGCCTGATGCCTTTTCCATCATCAGATAGGGATAATGGACATTTGGGGGAAAGAGCTCCATAAAGATAAAACTCCTTCTCCTTGTATCTCATGGGGTGGGGTCACGACCATCACAGACACCCCCAATGATGTCAACCTTGATCCCTTGGTTAAGGAAGTGATTTCCAGACTCATCCTCCATTAGTTGCTGTTTTTCTCTCCCTAGTCTTACTTTTTGGGGAGTGGGCCATCAAGTGTACCCAAAGTCTCAGCTCCTGGAGAAGAGAGTACCTACATATATGATTTGGATGAAAGCTTTTTGGGAAAGAATTAAAATCCAGTCTTTCAACAGCAGTAAAACTCAGCCTCATACTACATTTCATCCTCGAGATATGCTTCAAGAACATTAGCTAATTAATCCTAATTAGACATTATTACGGCATCGCACCTATTCTCACTTCAGTGGTCTGTAAATAGAACAGTATTTCTAAAGCCCATCCATCTTAGCTTCCCTTCTCAGCTGAGATTAATATGTCTAAAGGCGGCGGTGTCTCTGAAGTCTGTATCTCTGAATATATATTCTAAAGAGCTTATCCTTAGAGGCTCAGCATGAGGCACTTTCCACAAATATTTCACTTTGTGTTTTCTGCTTTCCCATGGAGCATTATTCCAAGTCATTTAAAAGAACGTGTTGGTAAGAATTGCCTTGGATTTTAATCTATTTATTATATTACAGCCACCAAATGGAACGCCTTTCTTAAAGGAGTGCAAAGCTGATTATGATGGCTAAGTAGGTAGTATCTACATTCTCAAGACTCCGGTCTCCTGATTTGGTTTCTAAATAGAACAGTTTAGTTGAGGATGAGTCTGTCTTGGATCCTCTCCAAGGACACATTGCTTTTGGTCCTTAGTATGTACTGCCTTGGGAATTATCATTATTTTCCACAAATTGGCGTCTTTGCTTTCCTACCACCTCACACTAAATGTGTCGGGAGAACATTTTGAGTTAGAGCTCTGTCTCCTGATGTGACTGGTTTGTGGTGTTTGCAGTGGACACTTAGTTATGTCTCCCATCCCCTTTGCATCTTTTCTTCTATCCAACAGAAGCCCCTGCTTTCAGATACCCTCCCTGCTCCACAACTCGCTCTACCCGAAGGCTCACACAGCCTTAGTTCCTGGGGCAGACCTGCTTTTCATAATTAGCCTTGCAGTGTGCACAGGAGGGAGAGCCCACACAAAGAGTTTCCTCTCCTGGACACTCAGCCTTCAGAAAGAGAAATGCCATGGTCCCCTGTCCTTGGACATTCCCTTGTGTAGTTGTCAAGGTCGAGTGGGGGACCCACTGCCTGGATGTCGCTTTAAGCAGATCTAAATAAGATTTAGGAGGGAATTAACAGTTAAAACACGAGGAGGTACTGCCGCACACTTACTAGGATGATTGAAACCCAGCCCACCGACAGCACCAAGTGCTGGGGAGAATGTGGAGCACGGGAATTCTCATTCACTGTTGGTGGGGATGACAAGTGGTACAGCCAGTTTGGAAGGCAGCGTGGCCATTTCACACAAACGGAACGTGCTCTTACCATATGGCCGAGCGATCAGACTCCCTGGTATTTGCCTCAAGTAGTTGAAAACTGTCCGTGCGGAAACCTGCATATGGATGTTTCTAGCAGCTTTACTCACAATTGCCAAACTGTGGCAGCAAAATGTCCTTCGGTGAGTGAACGGATTAATAAACCAAGGTTCATCTAACTCAGTGTTTCTCAACCTTTTTTTCCAGCCGTGGTCTCCTCCTGCCCTTGTTTCCTTCCTGAGCTCCCCCATCCCAACCTGTCCTACCGGTTTTGCCCCCTAGCCTCAGAGTTGCACAAAAAGAACGTTTGTATCTCTCAGAAAATGTTAGGGAAGATGTTATTGTTGTTATTATTTATTTAACATATATTGTTATTCTATGCCTTTTTTCATAAATGTGCTTTTTGAATGCTGTTTTGATCTTTGGTCTTGTTCTTTCGGGGCGAGGATTGAAATTGGAAGCTGTGGTGTGGGAGACGTGTCTGTCTTGTGCTCTTGTGACTGTGGCATGGATTCTGGGGCCATGGAATGGTCTAGACC